>NC_057806.1:700250913-700550913 GCF_018294505.1 Triticum aestivum
TGTTTTCGAGGCGGGTGGGGCGGCGCGCCGCCGGCCGCAGGCGGCGGGGGGCGGCTGTTTGGCCGGTGGTGGCTGGCGGCTCATGGGGTGGAGGTTGAAGATGAACTGCAGGCCCTTGATTTTGTATCCAACGGCTGCAAAATCGACTGACCAGAGATGAAAAAGTCAGTCGACTGACGTGTAGCCTCACCTGTAGTGCATTCAGTTTTGACAGTAAAATTCAGTTTCGATAGCAAAATTCAGTTTTGATAGTTAAGTTCAGTTTCGGCAGTTAAATTCAGTTTCGACAGTTAAGTTCAGAGATGAGCGGCTGATGTATACATCTAGCACTTTGTGGTTATGTATTTTATGTCATCTATTGGAGATGCTATTAGAATTCCACTCAGGTTAACGTTGTCTCTCTTGTCCTGCTTCAGCCTCGGCGTCGTACAACTCATCGGAGCTGCTCCAACGACGAAACCCTCCATCACAGCAGAGCAGTACCTCGGGCTCCATCTCCAGACGCCTAAGATCTTCTTCCCCTCCTCCGACAGCCAAGTCAGCTGGAGCATCCTCATCGTCCAACCCAATCATGCTGAGATCGACATGGCTTCGCCAAAGAGGTTGTACACTTGTTGCATATCTTTTTTACTCTACATGTTATATATATTGTCCACTGAGCACACGGAGTAACGGGGAATACGATCATTTTATCCTACTATATGACAAGCAGTGAGGTACCAGGCAACTTAGCTATCCGTGATGGACTCTCTTGAACGCCATCATTATTTATCTTTGCGCGTTTGAGCTGTGCATTTGTCGATGGCCCTGGGAGTTGAGCTAGTAGGGCAGTGGCCTGGGTCCAAAGTAATAGAAGTAGCACAAAAACATTTTTTTAGTGTAGGCTTTTCCTTGCTCAAGCCTGCCTACTGGAATCGCCAGTGCTTGAAAGGAAAAGTGAATGAAAAACCTAGGAATTGGAAAGTTTCATATGGTACTACTTTTCATGAATTTGGTGCAAAGGAATGGAGCAAAGGAAAACTGTAGGATTTGTTCCTTTAGTGTCTCCTTGAAAGAAAAACCATATGAATTTTAATTTCCACTTGTCTTCCTTTTCAAATTCCTATTCATGAAGCACAAGACTAAGAGATAGTAGCATAATAGCATTATAACCGTACATTTTCTTGTAGTTTATCTTAATCTCACCATGCTTCTTTGCATCCTATGATCTTCCAATTTTTGTGAACGAAACACCCAGATTGGCAGAAATCCTCTGTTTTAAAATTCTCTGTTTTGCACGTGCATTCCTATCCTAGTCCTGTCTATTTCCTATCCCTGCATTGTTAGAATCCTCAAATTCAAACAAGCCCTTACACAATTAATTCTATTACAGATATGTGTCAAAGAAAACCTTGTGTGGTTTGTCCTGCTCCTGCGGTGATGTGTTCCACCCCAGCTCAGCTGCTCCAAAGATGGAAGGGTTCACCACAGCAGGGATCCGCTCTCCAGACTGTCTTTCGCCGCCTCAGATCTTCTTCCCCGCCGTCGGCAGCCATGACAACTGCATTACCATCATCAACTGAGTAGATGACCTTGACGACTACATGGGTCCGCAAGAGAGGTCGCACTCTTCCTTGTCTGCTTACGTTATGCATCGCTTAATATGATGACATGCTACTTTATCATCGTGTTCACCTATTAGACTCCGAGTCAGGTCCAAACTTATGCTGAAACTTGAGTTTTTAAATGGTTGTGGGGTACATATTGGGGCAGCAATCAGTACTATCTGTCTACTATCTGGTTAATCTCGGGTGTCTACTATGAGTTTCATGTTGGGTGCAAACAAACATTAAAGGAGCCATTATCTGTATTTTTTTAACTAAAGCTATTATCTGCCTGCTATCATTGGTTTTGGGTCTATCCACAGTTTGCTACCATCACTCTGGATTTGTGCATGCACTCCTTACATAATCTCACTATGTTTTATTCCTATGCATGTCAGTTATTGTACACAATGGAACTAAGCATGTAGAGCAAAAGATACGAGCCTTGTGTGGCAATAAAATTTCATGCAAACGTCGCTCCATGGTTGGTGAGGGAGTCCTGGATTAGGGGGTCTCCGGACAGCCGGACTATCTCCATTAGCCGGACTGTTAGACTATGAAGATACAAGATTGAAGACTTCGTCTCGTGTCCGGATGGGACTCTACTTGGCGTGGAAGGCAAGCTAGGCAATACGTATATGGATACCTCCTCCTTTGTAACCGACCTTGTGTAACCCTAACCCTCTCCGGTGTTTATATAAACCGAAGGGTTTTAGTTCGTAGGACAACAATCACAACATACAATCATACCATAGGCTAGCTTCTAGGGTTTAGCCTCTCTGATCTCGTGGTAGATCTACTCTTGTACTACCCATATCATCAATATTAATCAAGCAGGACGTAGGGTTTTACCTCCATCAAGAGGGCCCGAACTTGGGTAAAACTTCGTGTCCCCTGCCTCCTGTTACCGTCCGGCCTAGACGCACAATTCGGGACCCCCTACCTGAGATCTGCCGGTTTTGACACCGACATTGGTGCTTTCATTGAGAGTTCCTCCGTGTCGTCGCCGTTAGGCTTGATGGCTCCTACTATCATCGATAGCAATGCGGTCCAGGGTGAGACTTTTCTCCCCGGACAGACCTTCGTATTCGGCGGCTTTGCACTGCGGGCTAATTCGCTTGGCCATCTGGAGCAGATTGAAAGCTACGCCCCTGGCCATCAGGTCAGATTTGGTAGTTTGAACTACACGGCCGACATCCGCGGAGACTTGATCTTCGACGGATTCGAGCCACAGTCGGGCGCGCCGCACTGTCGCGATGGGTATGACCTAGCTCTGCCGCCGAACAGTAACCCAGAAGTCGCGCCCGCATCAGCTCCGACCCTTAGTTCGGAGCCAACTACGCCAATCAAGGATGGGTGGTTAGACACCGCCTCAGGGGCTGCAGTCTCAATGGCGATCGAGCTGAACACCAGCATAACCCTCTGCGCAGCCCGTGACTCCAAGGTGCCAGACTCTCTTTCTGACCCCGAATCGCCCGCGCCCCTGCCAATCGAATCCGATTGGGCGCCGATCATGGAATTCACCGCCGCGGATATCTTTCAGCACTCGCCCTTCGGCGACATTCTGAATTCACTAAGGTCTCTCTCTCTTTGTCAGGAGAGCCCTGGCCGGATTACGACCAACAGGATTGGGATGCGGACGACGAAAGAATTCGACGCCCACCCACCACCCACTTAATAGCCACTATTGATGACTCAACCGACATGCTCGACTTTGACTCTGAAGACATCGACGGTATGGACGACGATGCGGGAGGCAAAAAGGAACCACCGCCCATGGGGCGCTGGACGTCCACTTCATCATATGATGTATACATGGTGGACACACCAAAAGACGACGACGACGAGGAACGGGAGGACACACCGAAGGCTTGTTCCCTCGAGAAGCAGTCAAAGCGGCGCGCCGCCCCAAATGCCGCCTCTGCAGAAATAATGATCATACAGACCCAGCATTGGAGCAGGGCGAACCACGGCCGGACCACGGCAATACGGAGAATCAAACCGAACAAACCAATTCTGTCAAAGATAATAGTCCGGACGACATAATGCTGGACAGGCACCCGGAGCAGCAGAATGCCCGTCAAAGGCTTGTTGCCACCGCGAGGAGTCTAAAAAAGCAGAAGCAAAGGCTCAAGGCTGCGCAAGACACACTCCAAATCAGATGGAGTAAAGTACTCAACACAGCAGCGTGGTACGGCGACAATCGCCCCACCAAGAGCTACCCAAAGCGGAAGTTGCTACCTGAATTCGATGAGGAGGCCTCAGACCCCCCACAACCAAAAATCAAAACAGCCACCTGGCCAGATAGACGACCTCACGGCCAACATCGAGCGGCAAACAACGCCACTCACAAGCCAATACGCGATCCACGCGAGGGCTCGCACCAAAAGAACGGCGCAACCAGATCCATCTATGGACCATGCAAGCGCGCCCCAGCATACAACATAACACAACAAGCATCCGAACAACGCGGTACACCCAGATACAGGGGTGCCGCACACCCCCTATGTTTCACCGATGAGGTGCTGGACCATGAATTTCCAGAGGGATTCAAACCCGTAAACATAGAGGCATACGATGAAACAATAGACCCTGGGGTCTGGATTGAGGATTATATCCTCCATATCCATATGGCTCGAGGATATGATCTCCATGCCATCAAGTACTTACCCCTCAAGCTCAAAGGGCCAGCTCGTCACTGGCTTAAAGGCCTCCCCGAAAACTCCATTGGAAGCTGGGAAGAGCTCGAAGACGCTTTTCGGGCAAATTTTCAAGGGACTTATGTCCGACCTCCGGATGCGGACGATTTGAGTCATATAACTCAACAGCCCGGAGAGTCAGCCCAAAAACTTTGGAATAGGTTTCTTACTAAAAAGAACCAAATTGTCGACTGTCCGGACGCCGAAGCCTTGGTAGCTTTTAAGCATAGCATCCGTGACGAATGGCTCGCCAGACACCTCGGCCAAGAAAAGCCGAGAACAATGGCAGCATTAACAAGCCTCATGACCCGCTTTTGCGCGGGTGAGGACAGCCGGCTAACCAGAAGCAGCACCAGCGACCCCAGTACATCTGAAGTTAGAGATGGAAACGGGAAATCACGGCGCAACAGCAGTAACAAACGCCGGAATAAAGAAGACATCACGAAGAGCACGACAGTAAACGCCGGATTCAAAAGCTCTCGGCCAGGTCAGCAAAAGCCGCCCTCTATAGGCGCCAGAGACGAACTGTCTAGCCTAAACAAAATTCTGGACCAAATATGTCAGATCCATAGCACTCCTGGTAAACCTGCTAATCATACCCACAGAGAATGTTGGGTCTTCAAGCAGTCTGGTAAGCTCAACGCCGTACACAAGGGGGAGGATACACCAAGCGAAGACGAGGATGAGCCTCTCAAGCAAGACACTGGGGAGCAAAAGAAATTCCCACCAGAAGTCAAAACAGTAAACGTGTTACACATGATCAAGGGAAGAAACAAAATGGCACTCCCAGAAAAATATGCCCAAGTACCTATCACCGCGGAGTCCTGCCACTGGTCGTCTCAACCGATCACTTTCGACCATCGTGATTACTCAGCAAGTATCCGGCGTATAGGATGGGCTGCCCTGGTATTAGACCCAATAATTGACGGATATCACTTCACACGAGTCCTGATGGATGATGGCAGCAGTCTAAACCTGATATATCAGGATACAATCTGCGAAATGGGGATAAACCCAACAAAAATTTGCCATAGCAATACTACCTTTAAAGGAGTAACGCTAGGCCCAGGGGCTCATTGCACGGGCTCCCTGCTACTAAAAGTTATATTCGGCTCCCCCGATAACTTCCGTAGCGAACATTTAACCTTCCACATCGCTCTGTTCCAAAGTGGCTATCAAGCACTACTCGGACGCAAAGCTTTCGCTCGCTTTAATGAAATACCGCACTATGCTTCCCTCACACTCAAGATGCCCGGTCCACGTGGCATGATTACAGTAAACAGAAGTATTAAGCGATCTTTGCGCGCCGAAGAGAGTGCGGCTGCCTTGGCAGCCGCACACTAAAAACGGCCTCACCAACTAAAGCATTTAACAGGTCGTCAAGACCTCAGACACGGTTAGACGAGTCCGGCACAGCTATATGTAATTCATACCGGATCAATGGTCACACCCCTATACAAGGGGCTCAACGCGCGCAGACAAGTGGCAATTTTTACTCATCTCAAATTATATTTGGTTCCCTTAAAAACTATCCTTTTGCACGACAACTTTTTCACCTAAGTTCCTCTCTTTTACAGATGATCATCGTGCTACACCCATCCAGGATACGGCACAACGGAGACACAGGCGCAGACGTGCAGCAAGGACCCGCTCCAAGGATTCTTTTTAGATTAAGACCCTGCATAAACCTTTTTTACTGTCTCTTGTTGATACATATCCACCGAATTCTCAGCACAGTTGAGAAGGATACTGACGTCTTGGCATGTGGCCACGTCAGAATAATGCACGTACCTGGACACAAGGGGCTTCTTACGAAGGGCACTATTTAGGCCTGGTTTATACCATAAAGACCGAATACCTTAGGGAGTGTTCGGTGTCGCGAGTTTGGCCTTATATGCATCAGCTCCGAATCATTGTCTTTGGTCAAATGTTGGGTTTGCCCGGCTCCTGTGTTTTGGTGCCTTACGTTCCACTTTACCGGCTAAGGTAGCACCAGGAGAACTACTGCGATTGTGCCCTGGTTCATCTGGACGAGCACCTTAGTAGAGAAAGCCGAAAACTGACTGTCATGATATAGCATGAGACTGGTCAACCACTCGGTGACCTATCGGAATGTTAGAATTCCTCCACCTTAACGAAGGGCCGTTTTCCGGCTAGGCATGTATGCACCCCGCGATCGGGAGAGTGCGGAGCCACCAGGGGCTATCTAGTAGCCCCACTGTCAAACTCCTATGGCTAAGTGAAGGTGTTAAAGCATTATAGTCCGGTTGCCTCGCTCGCTACGCTATCACGTCCTTAATAGGACCAAGACGATGGGTTAAGTGTGAACACGCGTTTTTTGCGAGCACCTCCGCATTATATGCGTGGGGGTTGAAGCCGACGGCTGCAATCTTTCAGGTTATACACATGTATACATAAACGGCCGCACAGGAGGCATCATACTACTTTCAGGCAAAAGTATAAACATAACCTTATAAAAACTTCATAAAAGCATTGTGCTTACAATGAGAATACATATCACTCAAACATAATATTCTTCAAGCATTGGGCCTCTATCAAACGAGCACCCTCGAGAACCTCCTCGAAATAGTGCTCGGCAGCCACCCGGCCTATGGCCGAACCCTGCGCCGCAACAGTGGTAGCGTCCATCTCTGCCCAGTATGCTTTAACACGGGCAAGGGCCATCCGTGAGCCTTCTATGCACACCGACCTCTTCATCGCATTAATGCGCGGCACCGCATCAAGGAACTACTGCACTAAGCTGAAATAGCTGCTCGGCTTTGGCCTTTCCGGCCATAGCTGATCCACAACAGACCTCATGGCGAGTCCGGACAACCTATTTAGTTCGGCCCATTCGGCTAGCTGGTCAGTCAATGAAAGCGGACGCTCTGGAACGTGGAATTGCGTCCAGAACAGCTTGTCCACTTCACGATCTGACTGACCTTGGAAGTACTTGGCCGCATCGGCAGCACTCGCCGCCAAATCCATATACGCATCTGCCGAACTCCACAGCCGATCCAGAGGGGCATACCGTGGATCTCCGAATTTCCTCCGTAACATGAAGGGTTTCCCAGCCGCAATATCCCCGGCTTCCCGCAGCTCCTCCTTCTTCGCTCTCATAGCAGAACGGGTGTCTTTGTCCGCCGCCGCGGCCTTCTCAAGGTCCGTTGCCTTCGCTCGGTTTTCTTTTTCAAGGACCCGGCAACGGTCGGCAGTGTCTTTTCATTCTACGGCCATCTTGGCCATCTTCTCTTGGCTCTCGCAATGTGCGGCCTTTTCGGCTTTCAACTCTTCGGCCGCCTTCAAAGCAGCCGCATTACTAATCCTCGCTTGTTCCTTGGCTCGGGCAAGTTCTGCCCGCAAGGCTTCCACGGTGGCAGCTCCATCTGCAGTCACAACATATTAAAGATACTGGCGTCATGCTGCTCTTACTATGTGGCATTCACCGGATAATAACACTTACCCTGTGCCTCGTCAAGCCTCTTGTTAACAAGCTCGATGTCGGCGTCTGCCGCATCCAGTTGCCATTTTAATTTGGCAAACTCACTAGTCCGGCTAGCCACCGGAGCTTCCACCACCTGCACATAGGGGCAGTCTGGTTATTGCCTGGGAATATGATCCTCTGTTCGCCGCCGTTCTCGACGACAACCAGAGTCTCAGGGGCTACTATCTACACAGAGCACACCTAACATGTGCAGTACTATCACATATTATCTCACGTACCTCAAAGCCTGTCAGTAGACTCATAAAGGCTTCATGTAATCTGCTTTTGGCGGACGAGATTCTCTCCATCACCGTACCCATCAGCATATGGTGTTCTTCTAAGATGGCTGCTCGCCCCACCAACTCCCTCAGAACGTCCGACCGCACACCAGACGGTGTCGGACTCTTTTGTATGCTCTCTTCGGGAAACGGACACTGGGGACTTCGGGGGTCTACGGGATTATCTTCTGGCCTCACCGGATCCGGAGAGGCCCTCCGTGACGACACTTCGGGGTCGCCCGCTTCTGGAGCGGAGGAGTCCGGGGGAGGCGTTTCACTCTCCATCATCTCTGGAAGAAAATCTCCCGAAGACAAGCTCATTTGAGAGGGGCTAAGGCCCGAACTGCAAGATATATGCGGTGGTTATTTTCTCAGAGAAAAAAGATAGCATACCTTTACTATTAAAGTATTTTGGATCACTTACGACTCGTTGGAGGGCTGATCCCCCCGCGGACTTTGTGCGGCAAAAGCACCCCCCAAGGCAGGACCCTTTGTGGGAGACTTCTTCTCCCGTTTGGAGGCCTCGGCTTCCGGATCCTCAGAAGCAGTCCTTTTCCTCCCCCGGTCGTCCTCCTCCGTGGTGACGCTCATTCCCTCGGTTGGAACGGGCAGCGACGGGGGCCCGCGTCTGCCCGTATTATGCCCCCTGTATCTTCCTTCAAGGGCTCCGGGCAAGGTGCGACCTCAAGCATCTTTTCCAATACCAGATTTTCCAAACCCTCAGGGAGGGGGGCCAAACACCGAATCATCTTCGCCTTTGTTAGCCAGTTCTGGTCAAAAAGCAAACTCTCAGAAATAACTTTGAATAAAAGACAGTGTGTTCGGCTAGAGAATTTCTTACTTGTTCGGCAGCGCGGTTACTGCTCAGGCCCACGTCCTCGGTAATATCCAGACATTCTACTTGAGGTCCGAAGAATGACTTGTACATCTCCTTGTGCGTCAGGCCGAGGAAACTTTGAATGGCACGTGGTCCCTCTGGGTTGAACTCCCACAAGCGAAGGGGCCGGCGTTTGCAAGGCTGGACTTGACGAGCCAGCATAACTTGTATTATCGCAACCAAATTAAAATCTCCCTCGAAGAGATCTCGGATGCGGCTTTGCAGTATAGGCACGTCCTTGGCTGGACCCCAGCTCAGACCTCTACTAATCCATGACATCAGTTGTGGTGGGGGGCCCGAGCGGAAAGCGGGGGCAGCCGCCCACTTGGCACTTCTGGGAGCCGTGACGTAAAACCACTCCCGTTGCCATAATTCGGACACCTCTGGAAAGGAACCTTTCGGCCATGGAGCTCCTGCCATCTTGCCTATTGATGCACCTCTGCACGCTGCATGTTACCCCTTGATCATCTTCGGCTTTACTTCAAAGGTCTTGAGCCACAGGCCGGAGTGAGGGGTAACGCGGAGGAAGGCCTCGCACACGACAATAAATGTCGAGATGTGGAGAAAGGAGTCCGGAGCTAGATCGTGGAAATCTAGCCCGTAATAGAACATCAAACCCCTGACGAAAGGATCCAGAGTGAGGCCTAGACCTCGGAGGAAGTGGGAGACGAACACAACATTCTCGTTGGGTTCGGGAGTAGGGACGATCTGCCCTCGAGCAGGCAGCCGATGTGAAACCTCGGTGGTCAGGTATCTGGCCTCCCTCAACTTCTTAATGTCCTCTTCCGTAACGGAGGAGGGACGTCCATCAGCCTTGGAGGCTGGATCCGGACATGATTGAAGATCCGGAGCACCTAACCTGGGCTTTGGGTGTTAGAACTCGAGGCAGGGGAAGGGTTCAATTGAGCACGAGCGGAAAAAAGCAAAAACCTTGTCCCCTTATAAAGAGGGTGAATATCAAGCATCCTCTCCGTAGCCGTTTGGGACTTGCCTATAATCTAGGAGTCCTAGACACGGTTGGGTTACCCATGACCACATTAATGAGAATCCCATAATTGGGGAAACACGATCTCCGCTTCGGCAAGACGTGTCAAGAAACCGTCCCGCGTTATGTGTGGAGCTGGTTAAAAGAAACGGTTCGAATAATCACCGGGCCATGACATAACGTCATGCTGCCAAAACAAGCCAGCAAATTAGATCTGCGAAAAATTATTCTCTCTGCGGTGGAATGTGGAACTTATTTTGCAAGGTCGGACACTATCCTCGTATTCAAATTCTTTTGTGATGTATTCGGAGAAGGAACCCGCCTTGCAATGCCGAAGATAATACTGCGCGCCGGACTCATCGTCATTGAAGCCTGGTTCAGGGGCTACTGAGGGAGTCCTGGATTAGGGGGTCTCCGGACAGCCGGACTATCTCCATTAGCCGGACTGTTAGACTATGAAGATACAAGATTGAAGACTTCGTCTTGTGTCCGGATGGGACTCTACTTGGCGTGGAAGGCAAGCTAGGCAATACATATATGGATATCTCCTCCTTTGTAACCGACCTTGTGTAACCCTAACCCTCTCCGGTGTCTATATAAACCGAAGGGTTTTAGTCCGTAGGACAACAATCACAACATAAATCATACCATAGGCTAGCTTCTAGGGTTTAGCCTCTCTGATCTCGTGGTAGATCTACTCTTGTACTACCCATATCATCAATATTAATCAAGCAGGACGTAGGGTTTTACCTCCATCAAGAGGGCCCGAACCTGGGTAAAACTTCGTGTCCCCTGCCTCCTGTTACCGTCCGGCCTAGACGCACAGTTCGGGACCCCCTACCCGAGATCCGCCGGTTTTGACACCGACAGTGGGCGCAAAGGCAACCCCCCTCCACCCATTTTGGATCATAATCAAGAGGGAGATAACTGTTTTGAGGGGGATTCAGAAGTAGAAGACCATTGCTATTTACTCCATGAGGTCTTCGATCTAACTTGGCATGCTGATGTTGGTTATATCATGCATATGGTGCCTTGCATTGCTTACTTTATACATCAAATATATCAACTGCTTAGTTTAGACATGCTTTGTGTGAATGCCATCTGTTTAGTTTATTCATCGTTTATGTGAATTATGCAATGCCATCTTGTTTAACCAGGCATCATATATGTGAATTTTGCAATGCCATCCTTCTTAGCCAGTCATCTTATATGTGAATTATATCAGGCCATCCTTTTTTTCATCACGTATTACATTTTTCAACAATGTTAGTACATTCAAATACTCTTCGTGTGCATCAACCATTTGACACAATGATGGAAAATTCTGGAGTGAAAACAAGGTCTTCAGAGCAGACTATGCTATCTGACGAAGCGCATATCTTGCTGGTGACGGATAGCTCCTCAGAGGAGGATTTAGAGACAGATGACCAGTCCTATTCCCACCCGAGGTGTATGCTCTAATTAACTTGGCAGGGTTATGTTGCTCATATCGTGCGTATGGTGTCTTGCATTGCGATGTCATTTGATTAGTTCAGACATGCTTTGTGTGAATGCCACCTGTTTAGTGTCTAATTACCATATATGTGAATTATGCATTGCCATCTTGTTGCAAGACATTATATATGTGAATTATGCAATGCTATCTTGTTGCAAAGGCATTATATATGTGAATTATGCAATGCCATGCTGTTGAGCCAATCATCATGTATGTGAATTATATCATGCTATCATTTTTTTGTATTACGTGTTCCATTTGTCGACAACGTTTGTATATTCAACTACTCTTCCTGTGCATCAGCCATTTGAAGCGATGATGGAAGTATCTGGAGTGAAAACAAGGTATTCAGAGCAGACAATGCTACCTGCTGAAGCAGACATCTTGCTGGATACAGAGAGCTCCTCAAAGGAGGATTCAGAGACTGATGACCAGTCCTATTTCCCCCCTGAGGTCTATGCTCAAACTTGGTAGGGTTATATTACCCATGTCATGCATGTTGTCTGCATTGCTTAGTTTTTACATCATATATGGATTGCCATCTGCTTACTTGCTTACTATATAAATCATATATTTCAATTATATCATGCCATCATGTTTACATACACAACATCTATTTGAATTATGGCATGGCAACCCATTTAATAAATACATCATATAGTTATATCATCCCATCCTGTTTAGTATTTACAGTCATCATATTTTGAATTATGTCATTCTATCCGGGAATTATATCATGCTATCATGTTTCCATAGGCGGCATGTATGTGAATTATGGCAGGCCAACCTATTTAATAAACACATTATATAGTTATATCATGTCATCCTGTTTACATAGTCATCATATTTTGAACTATGTCTTTCCATCTTTTTTAGTTAGCCATCATCATGTGAAATTGTATCATACTATCCTGTTTAGTTAGCCATCATATATGTGAAATTGTGTCATGCTATCCTATTTGGTTAGAAAACATAAATGTGAATTATTTCATGCCCTCTTTTATTCCCCACTATCCATTGCACCTGTCTATCATACAATGCCTGTACATTCAATTACTTTTCTTGTTTATCAGCCATTTGAATTGGAGAGGGTGATGGCAGTATCTAAGGGAGTAACAACATGGTCTTCAGAAAAGATAGTGCTACCAGTTGATGAAGATAGAACAACGGTTGTACTTGCCCAAGAACCAGCCCCACCACACATAACCCATACTCTCGCAGATTGTACCCCTACCTAGTTGGACAAAGAACCAGCTACACCCCTTCTAACCCCAACCCCAGCAGATAGTAACCCAGTTCCAGTTGACACAACACCGTCTCCACCACAGAGCACCCAAACACGAGCAGTTAGTAAGGGAACTGCAGTGCCCAAAGCACAAGGACCACCACTCCGAATCCCAACTCAATGCTTAAAGGAGAAGAAGAATTGTTCTCAGGTCAGGTTCTGTAGCTATGGTTCATACTCCTTTGCTCTTGCATCACTGTATTTACTCAGACAAACTATTTTAAAATTTGAAGGCTGGAATTGAAACTCTAATGGCGCAATAGGTATGTTTTAAACTTGTTTCTTTAACTGGTTTGCTATTGTAACTTTATCTATATTGATTTCAGTTTCAATTGAATAAACAGTTATGTTCTCATGTCATGCACATTACAAGTGTCTCTATAGTTTCCCACACTTATATTCTGTCTATTCTGCTTTGTCTTGAACAAATATTATTTGAACTGTGTCTCTATCTTGATTTGGCAACAAAAACTAGAATGATATAGACCATAAAGTGACCATGGCACAAAGATATATGTTTGTTTCATGCTGTTATCCTGTGCACTTTACTACTGAACAGATTTACCAAAATGAGTTTCATATACAACATGGTAAACCTGGGATGTGTCTGCTTGTTTCTCTTTTAGAATGCGGACAAAATATTGGAGAACAATACCCCGTTATGCAATGGTGAAGGAAGTAATGCAGATAAGGTTCAAGATAGTGAGACATCCCTGTTGGTCTCCAAGAAAGCTGATAAAAACTACCTTGACGATAGTGAGAGAACCCAGAAGTCCTGTCTTGATGTAGTGTTCGAGTTATTGGCCACTACTGCCGGCACAAGCTCTTCGAACTCGCTGCCGGAATCAGCTCGTCTTCTTGAGTCTCAGCTTCAAGTTGAAAGACATCGATCAGATGTGTTGCGACAGGAAGCTGAAGGACTGAGGAAGTCCCTGCAGAATTCAGATGCATACTTTCTGGTGCAACAGTAAGCGCTGGAGGATTTAAGCGCCAAACAAGAAAAAGTTAATAAGCTTGCTAAGCATCTTGCCAGCATTATGGGTACCCAGGATATTGTTTCTTGAGATCTTCTGAAGTGGTTTCAATTCTGGACTTGTTTTGTTGCGTCGTTTATTTGCACTGGTCGCCAACTTTGACAACCAGTGTATATGATATGCTGCTTTGTTCCCTATATTTGCACTGGTGGCGAACTTTGATGCCCAGTGGATGTAATATGTGTAATAGCCGTGATAGCCTAGCATAAGTTGCTTGCTTATTTATTTCCTTGTTGTCTTGTTTATTTGTTTGCTTGTAGTCAGTGTTGTTCTTTTTCCGCGGTTTGGTAGTGGCCGCAATAACCTATTTTTTAAAACTAGGCCACAATAACCATGGGCTACATATTTACTATAGTGACACCGGGCCTTCTACGGGCCGTAGAAACAATGGGCCTTCTATGGGGCGTAGAAACAATGGGCCTTCTACGGGCTGTGTCATCAATGGGCCTTCTACGGGCCGTATCATCAATGGGCCTTCTACGGGCCGTATCATCAATGGGCCTTATACGGGCCGTATGATCAATTGCCCAAACATGGGCCAATAACATACCGCTTTATGGCCGTAAACGGGCTAGAGTTGGAATCGTCCGTTCATGGGCCGACCAAAATGGGCCGTCGTTAATCGACTGTATTTGATGATGCCATGAAAACGACCCAACATATTAACGGGCCACAAATGGGCCGACTGTAAGCACGGGCTGAATTTGGCCCACAAGCAGAAAATGACAGTAACGGGCAGTAAGTAACCGAATGCTAGAAATGAGCCCAAGAATAAATGGGCCCTGAGAAGGCCGAAAGATAACATGGGCTGGAAATGGCCCAACGGAATAATGGTCCGTTAATGGGTATAAAGTGATACACTGTTCATTACGGGCCAATTTTACCACGTGCCATTAATGGGCCGAGGGTTACTAAGGGCCTCATATGGGCTGAAAGATGTCATGGGCCATACATGGGCCGAAAGTTAAAACGGGATGGAATTATATTGGACAGCCCAGATGACACTACTGGGCCTAATTAGGATAGGCCGTAAACGGGCCCTGGGTTAGCGGGCTGTAAATGGGCTATATGTGAACAGGCCGTTAACAGGTTTGCCGTGGGCCGGCCCACCACCTTTTTACCAAGTCAAACGGGCCGGCCTTTTCATAGGAATGGGCCTCTGTTGGGCCGTGCCACATGTCGACGTATCATAGGCGCTTTGGGTCCAATGAGTGGATGACATCTATCCCAACGGTGAGCCGACACGTGTTTCCTCCAGCCAATGATGATTTTACACGTGGAAAATCCCCATTGGTCGGGGCTGTTAACGGGTTATCGGATCCAAAACCGGACTCGATAGCTTAACGACGTTCCGTTACGATGGATGCCACGTGTCGGTCACCCTTGACGAAAGCACTTCTGTGATGCACGATTTATCGTAATGGAAGTGGACACTTCCGTGATGATAATTTTGGTAATGTCATGGAACACTTCTACGACAGCACATGTATGACTATCTTGATTCTGTCATAAATTTGTCATGGATGTACATGCATGACAGAAAACATGACCTACTGTGACAAACACGTATCATCACGGAAGTGTATTTTTTTTGTAGTGATAGGTAGATATGGTGGACTCTCATGGCAAAACTAGGTTTAAGGATATTTGGAAGCACAAGTAGTATCTCTACTTGGTGCAAAGAATTTGGCTAGCATGAGGGGGAAAGGCATGCTCAACATGTTGGATGATCCATGACAATATAATTTATTTCAGATGTAAGAAAACATAACCCATTACGTTGTCTTCCGTGTCCAACCTCAACCTTTTTAGCATGTCATATTTTAATGAGTGCTCACAATCAAAAAAGATGTCCAAGATAGTATATTTATATGTGAAAACCTCTCCTTCTTTATTACTTCCTATTAATTGCAACGATGACCAAAACTATGTTTGTCAACTCTCAACAACTTTTATTCATCATACTCTTTATATGTGAAGTCATTACTATCCATAAGATCAATACGATCTCTTTATTTCTTTTTATTCTTTCTCTTTTTTCCTCAAGATCATAGCAAGATAACCAAGCCCTTGACTCAAAACTAACCTTTATTATATATAGCTCATGGACTCAATTACATAGAAAGATCATAAAGCAAACTCAAAACTAAATCATACTAAAACTTTATTCTACTAAATCAAGATATTACCAAATGGATCGAACTAAGAAAAACGGTAAAGATAAAGGTGTGATGGTGATATGATACCGGGGCACTTCCCCAAGCTTGGCAGTTGCCAAGGGGAGTGCCCATACCCATGTATTTATGTCTCTTTCTTCGGACATGGTGACGTGATATTCTTGGCGATGATGCCCTTCAGGATACAATTCTCTTCCTCAAGCTTATTGACTTGCTGCTTGAGGTCCATTATTTCCTTACGGAGCTTGCCCATGACGGCTAAAGCTCCTTTCACCCATGGATGTTGCATAGCTGTGGGAGAACAAGTAACACTCTTTTTCATATTTTAATAAGAAAGAAATCTAACATTGGAAGGGATGACTGAGTTTGGAATAGCTGAGCTATGTAGTTCCCCCATCGTGAATCCGGCTCGGAAACGAGAAGTAACTTCTTGATCCTCTTCCATGGCATCTATCCTTTACAAGTCGGCCTCCATCTCTTCCTCCTTTGATGCCCCAAAGTGGTCAGCATCACTGTTTGCTCTTGGTCCCGGTGTCGGATGAGACACCCGGCTCTCCTCGATTGACTCTTGAGAAGACATCTTGACCTAAATTTGCAGCAGAAATAGCTCGAAACAAAACAAAGGATATTTGTGTGGTACGGTGGTCAAAACCTTCGGGAGATTATATAATGAATTTTTACCGACCAAAAGAAGTATCGTGCAAGAAAACGGAGCCTGGAGGGCACACGAGGTGCCCACGAGGCAGGGGGCGCGCCCAGCAGGGTAGGGCGCGCCCTCCACCCTCGTGGACGCCTCGTGTCCTTTCCGGACTGCTTCTTATTTTCCTATTTTCTTAAATATTCCAAAACGGAGAAAAAATGCTATTAGAACTGTTTTGGAGTCGGTATACTTGCCCACATACCTCTTCCTTTTCGGAGACTGAAACGTTCCAGGAGGCGTCCCTTATATACTCCTCCAGGGTTACGGTTTCAATAACATTAGTTTCAACATTTATAGGATTACCTGAGAGATAATGTTTGATTCTTTGACCGTTCAACACCCTCGGATTTGTGCCTTCAAAGTTGTTGATTTTTATGGCACCGGAACGATAGACCTCGTCGATAACGTAAGGATCTTCCCATTTAGAGAGGAGTTTTCCTGCAAAAAATCTTAATCGAGAGTTGTATAACAATACATAATCACCTAAATTAAAATCACGTTTTTGTATCCTTTGTCATGCCATCTTTTAACCTTTTTCCTTAAATATCTTGGCATTCTCATAGGCCTGGGTTCTCCATTCATCAAGTGAGCTAATGTCAAATAGTCTCTTCTCACCGACAAGTTTGAAGTCATAATTGAGCTCTTTAATGGCCCAATATGCCTTATGTTCTGGTTCGAGAGGTAAGTGACATGCTTTTCCATAAACCATTTTATATGGAGACATACCCATAGGATTTTTGTATGCAGTTCTATAGGCCCATAATGCATCATCAAGTTTCTTGGACCAATTCTTTCTAGATCTATTAACAGTCTTTTGCAAAATTAATTTAAGCTATCTATTGCTCAGTTCTACTTGACCACTAGACTGTGGGTGATATGGAGATGCAATTCTATGATTAACATCATACTTAGCAAGCATTTTACAAAAAGCACCATGAATAAAATGTGAACCACCATCAGTCATTAAATATCTAGGGACTCCAAACCTCGGAAAAATAACTTCTTTAAGCATCTTAATAGAGGTGTTATGATCAGCACTACTAGTTGTAATAGCTTCTGCCCACTTAGTAACATAATCAATAGCAACTAAAATATTACCAATTAGAGGAAGGAAACGGTCCCATATAATCAAAGCCCCAAACATCAAATGGTTCAATAACAAGTGAATAATTCATAGGCATTTCTTGACGTCTACTAATATTACCAATTCTTTGACATTCATCACAAGACAAGACAAACTTATGGGCATCCTTGAAGAGAGTAGGCCAATAAAAATCGGATTGCAATACTTATGTGCAGTTCTATCTCCAGCATGGTGTCCTCCATAAGCCTCGGAGTGACACTTGCGTAGGATCTGTTCCTGTTCATGCTCAGGTACACAACGTCTAATAACACCATCTACTCCTTCTTTATAAAGGTGTGGGTCATCCCAGAAGTAATGTCTTAAATCATAGAAAAACTTTTTCATTTGTTGATATGTGAAACTAGGTGGTATAAATTTAGCAACAATGTAATTAGCATAATCAGCATACCATGGAGCAGTACGAGAAGCATTTATGGCAGCTAATTGTTCATCAAGAAAGCTATCATCAATAGGTAGTGGGTCATCAAGAACATTCTCTAACCTAGACAAGTTGTCTGCAACGAGGTTCTTAGCTCCCTTTCTATCGGTAATATGCAAATCAAATTCTTGTAGTAGGACAACCCATCTAATAAGTCTAGGTTTAGCATCTCTCTTTTCCATAAGGTATTTAATAGCAACATGATCAGTGTGAACAGTTACTTTAGAATCAACAATATAAGGTCTGAACTTATCACAAGTAGATACAACTGCTAATTTTTTTTTCAGTAGTAGCATTATTTCTTTGGGCACTGTCTAGAGTTTTACTAGCATATTGGATAACATTTAATTTCTTATCAGCTCTTTGTCCTAGAACAGCCCCTACAGCATAATCACTAGCATCACACATAATTTCAAAGGGTAAATTCCAATCAGGTGGCTGAACAATGGGTGCAAAAATCAAAGCTTTCTTAAGTATTTCAAATGCTTCTAAACAATCATCATCAAAGAAGAAAGGAACATCTTTTTGTAAGAGATTGGTCAGAGGCCTGGAAATTTTTGAGAAGTCTTTGAACCTCCTATAAAAACCGGCATGACCAAGGAAACTTCTTATACCTTTAATGTCCTTAGGACACGACATCTTTTTAATAGCATCAACTTTAGCTTTATCAACTTCAATACCTCTTTTAGAAATTTTATGCCCCAAGACAATGCCTTCATTAACCATAAAGTGGCACTTCTCCAAATTTAAGACAATATTAGTTTCTTCACATCTCTGCAAAACTCGATCAAGGTTGCTTAAGCAATCATCAAAAGAAGTTCCATATACGGAAAAATCATCCATGAAAACCTCAACAACATTTTCACAAAAGTCAGAGAATATAGCAGTCATACATATTTGAAAGGTAGCAGGTGCATTACATAAACCAAAAGGCATACATCTATAAGCAAAGGTACCGAAAGGGTAAGTAAAAGTGGTCTTTTCTTGATCCTCTTTTGACACAGGTATTTGAGAGAAACCAGAATAACCGTCTAGAAAGCAAAAATGTGTATGTTTGGATAATCTTTCTAGAATTTGATCAATAAAAGGTAAAGGGTAATGATCCTTTTTAGTAGATTTATTTAGTTTGCAGAAATCAATTACCATTCTATAACCTGTAACAATTCTTTATGGGATCAATTCATCTTTATCATTAGGAACAACAGTAATACCTCCCTTCTTAGGGACACAATGGACAGGACTTACCCACTGACTATCAGCAACGGGATAAATTATACCTGCCTCCAGAAGCTTTAGTATTTCTTTTCTTACCACTTCTTTCATCTTAGGATTTAACAATCGTTGGTGATCAACAACCGTTTTAGCGTCTTTCTCAAATTTTATTTTGTGCTGGCATAGAGTTGGACTAATGCCCTTAAGATCATCAAGAGTATATCCAATAGCAGCACGGTGCTTCTCCAGAGTTTTCAATAATTTCTCCTCTTTTGGCTCTGAAAGGTTAGCACTAATAATAACAGGATATATCTTCTTTTCATCAAGATAAGCATATTTAAGAGTAGCAGGCAATGGTTTAAGCTCAAACACGGGATCACCCTTGGGTGGAGGAGGATCCCCTAGAATTTTGACAGGCAAGTTGTGTTTCAAAATAGGTCCCTGTTTAAAGAATACTTCATCTATTTCCCTTCTTTCATTCATAAACATATCATTTTCATGGTCTAGCAAATATTGTTCTAAAGGATCATTAGGAGGCACGACAATAGAAGGAAGACCAATAGTTTCATCTTTACTAGGAAATTCTTTATCATGGGGTTGTCTACGAAATTTAGCAAAATTAAAATCATGAGACATATCCCCTAAACCAACAGAAACAATATCCTTTTTGCAGTCTATCTTAGCATTAACAGTATTCAAGAAGGGTCTACCAAATATAATGGGACAAAAGTCATCTTGTGGGGAACCAAGAACAAGAAAATCAGCAGGATATTTAACTTTCCCACACAAGACTTCAACATCTCTAACAATCCCAATCGGTGAAATAGTATCTCTATTGGCAAGCTTAATTGTAACATCAATACCTTCCAACTCAACAGGTGCAATATCATGCATAATTTCTTCATATAAAGAATGAGGTATTGCACTCGCACTAGCACCCATATCACATAAGCCATGATAGCAATGATCTCCTATTTTAACAGAAATAACAAGCATGCCTACAACAGGTCTATGTTTATTCTTAGTATCGGGTCTAGCAATTCTAGCAGCTTCATCACAAAAGTAAATAACATGCCCATCAATATTATCGGCCAAGAGATCTTTAACCATAGAAATACTAGGTTCAACTTTAATTTGCTCAAAGGGTGTAATTTTTCTAGTATTACTCTTATGAACCACAGTTGAAGCTTTAGCATGATCCTTTATTCTAGTAGGGAAAGGTGCTTTCTCAATATAAGCGGTAGGAACAATAGGATCAACATTATAAGTGATAGTCTTTTCTTCAATTTTAATAGGTTCAACTACTTTTACTTCAATGGGAGGATGATATTTAATCCACTTCTCCTTAGGGAGATCAACATGAGTAGCAAATGATTCACAAAAAGAAGCTACTATCTCAGAGTCAAGTCCATATTTAGTGCTAAATTCACAAAAAGCATCGGTATCCATAAAAGATTTAACACAAAAAACTTAGGTGTTGTACCTGAATCCTTACCTTCGTCGAGCTCCCAATCTTTAGAGTTGTGTTTAATTCTTTCCAATAAATCCCATCTGAATTCAATAGTCTTCATCATAAAAGAACCAGTACAAGAAGTATCGAGCATGCAGCGATTATTGAGAGAAAGCCGAGCATAATTTTTTTGAATAATAATTTATTTTGAGAGCTCATGATTGGGGCATGAATATAACATTGACTTAAGCCTCCCCCAAGCTTGAGCGATGCTTTCTCCTTCGCGAGGCCATAAATTATATATATAATTACGATCACGATTAACCAGATGCATAGGATAAAACTTCTGATGAAATTCCAATTTCAATGGGTTGTAGTTCCATGATCCAATATCATCACATAGCCTAAACCATGTCAATGCCTTTCCCTTACCTTCTTCTTGATAACGTCCTCGGGCATACCTGCAAGCTTAAATAATCAACAAACTTCATCCACATAGATTAAGTGCAAATCAGGATGCAATGTTCCATCTCCTGTAAAAGGATTAGCTAGCAGTTTCTCTATCATACCCGAAGGAATTTCAAATTAAACATTTTCAGTAGGTTCACTAGGTTGAGGAGCAACTCTTTGCTCTACGGGTCGGGGTGAAGATACCCCGAACAAGCCCCTCAAAGGATTATGTTCCATAGTAACAAGTGACAGTAAATTTCAGCACACTATATAAATTTTTCCTTACCAAATTCCACCTACCAAAGGCGCTTCACTCCCCGGCAACAGCGCCAGAAAAGATTCTTGATGACCCACAAGTATAGGGGATCTATCGTAGTCCTTTCGATAAGTAAGAGTGTCAAACCCAACGAGGAGCAGAAGGAAATGATAAGCAGTTTTCAGTAAGGTATTCTCTGCAAGCACTGAAATTATCGGTAACAGATAGTTTTGTGATAAGGTAATTTGTAACGGGTAACAAGTAATAAAAGTAAATAAGGTGCAGCAAGATGGCCCAATCCTTTTTGTAGCAAAGGACAAGCCTGGACAAACTCTTATCTAAATGAAAGCGCTCCCGAGGACACATGGGAATTATCGTCAAGCTAGTTTTTATCATGCTCATATGATTCGTGTTCGGTACTTTGATAATTTGATATGTGGGTGGACCGGTGCTTAGGCACCACCCTTCCTTGGACAAGCATCCCATTTATGATTAACCCCTCTTGCAAAGCATCCACAACTACAAAAGAAGTATTAAGGTAAACCTAACCATAGCATGAAACATATGGATCCAAATCAGCCCCTTACAAAGCAAAGCATAAACTAGGGTTTAAGCTTCGGTCACTCTAGCAACCCATCATCTACTTATTACTTCCCAATGCCTTCCTCTAGGCCCAAACAATGGTGAAGTGTCATGTAGTCGACGTTCACATGACACCACTAGAGGAGAGACAACATACATCTCATCAAAATATCAAACGAATACCAAATTCACATGACTACTTATAGCAAGACTTCTCCCATGTCCCCAGGAACAAACGTAACTACTCACAAATCATATTCATGTTCATAATCAGAGGGGTATTAATATGCATAAAGGATCTGAACATATGATCTTTCACCAAATAAACCAACTAGCATCAACTACAAGGAGTAATCAACACTACTAGCAACCCACATGTACCAATCTAAGGTTTTGGAACAAAGATTGGATACAAGATATGAACTAGGGTTTGATATGAGATGGTGCTGGTGAAGATGTTAATGGAGATTGACCCCCTCCCGATGAGAGGATCGATGATGATGACGACGGTGATGATTTCCCCCTCCCGGAGGGATGTTTCCCCGGCAGAACAGCTCCGCCGGAGCCCTAGATTGGTTCCGCCAAGGTTCCGCCTCGTGGCGGCGGAGTTTCGTCCCGAGAGCTTGCTTATGATTTTTTCCAGGGAAAAAGACTTCATATAGCCAAAGATGGGCATCGGAGGCATGCCAGGGGGCCCACGAGGCCGGGGGTAGGGCGCGCCCCCCACCCTCGTGGATGGTGGGTGGCCCCCTCTAGTGCTTCCTTCGTCCAATATTTTTTAAATATTCTGAAACTGACTTCCGTGGAGTTTCAGGACTTTTGGAACTGTGCAGAATAGGTCTCTAATATTTGCTCCTTTTCCAGCCCATAATTCCAGCTACCGGCATTCTCCCTCTTCATGTAAACCTTTTTAAATAAGAGAGAATATGCATAAGTATTTTGACATAATGTGTAATAACATCGCATAATGCAATAAATATTGATATAAAAACATGATGCAAAATGGACGTATCAGGCGATAATAGTCATACTGCTTACCAGCAACGTCTTATTTTGATTCGGCGGTATTGTTGGATGAAGCAGCCCGGACCGACATTACATGACCGCGTTCATGAGACTGGTTCTACCGACATGCTTCGCACACAGGTGGCTGGCGGGTGTCTGTTTCTCCAACTTTAGTTGAATCAAGTTTGACTACACCCGGTCCTTGTTGAAGGTTAAAACAACACACTTGACGAAAAATCGTTGTGGTTTTGATGCGTAGGTAAGAACGGTTCTTGCTAGAAGCCTATAGCAGCCACGTAAAAGTTGCAACAACAAAGTAGAGGACGTCTAACTTGTTTTTGCAGGGCATGTTGTGATGTGATATGGTCAAGACGTGATGAGATATAAATTGTTGTATGAGATGATCATGTTTTGTTAAAGTTATCGGCAACTGGCAGGAGCCTTATGGTTGTCTCTTTATTGCATAAGATGCAAGCGCCATATAATTGCTTTACTTTATTGCTAGGCGATAGCAATAGTTGCAAAAGCAATAGTTGGCGAGACGACCATATGACGGCACGTTGATAGAGATCAAGATGACGGAGATCATGGTGTCATGCCGGTAATGATGGAAATCATAATGGTACTTTGGAGACGGAGATCAAAGGCACAAGATGATGATGGCCATATCATGTCACATATTTTGATTGCATATGATGTTTATCCTTTATGCATCTTATTTTGCTTAGTACGGCGGTAGCATTATAAGATGATCCCTCACTAAATTTCAAGGTATAAGTGTTCTCCCTGAGTATGCACCATTGCTATAGTTCATCGTGCCGAGACACCACATGATGATTGGGTGTGATAAGCTCTACGTTCACATACAACGGGTGCAAGCCAGTTTTGCACACGCGAAATACTCGGGTTAAACTTGAAGAGCCTAGCATATGCAGATATGGCCTCGAAACACTGAGACCAAAAGGTTGAACACGAATCATATAGTAGATATGATCAACATAGAGATGTTCACCATTGAAAACTACTCCATCTCACGTGATGATCGGACATGGTTTAGGTGATATGGATCACGTGATCATTTAGATGACTAGAGGGATGTCTATCTAAGTGGGAGTTCTTAAGTAATATGATTAATTGAACCTAATTTATCATGAACTTAGTCCTGATAGTTTTTGCATGTCTATGTTGTAGATCAATAGCTTGCGATGTAGATCCCCATTTATTTTTGATATGTTACTAGAGAAAAATAAATTGAAAGATGATAGTAGCAATGATACGGACTGGGTCCGTGATCTGAGAATTATCCTCATTGATGCACAGAAGAATTATGTCCTTGATGCACCGCTAGGTGACGAACCTATTGCAGGAGAAGATGCAGACGTTATGAATGTTTGACAAGCTCGGTATGATGACTACCTGATAGTTTAGTGCACCATGCTTTACAGCTTAGAACCGGGACTTCAAAAATGTTTTGAACGACATGGAGCATATAAGATGTTCCAGGAGCTGAAATTGTTATTTCAGACTCATGCCCGAGTCGAGAGGTATGAGACCTCTCACAAGTATTTTGCCTACAAGATGGAGGAGAATAGCTCAACCAGTGAGCATGTGCTCAGAATGTCTGAGTACTACAATCTCTTGAATCAAGTGGGAGTTAATCTTCCAAATAAGATAGTGATTGACAGAGTTCTCTAGTCACTGTCACCAAGTTACTGGAACTTCGTGATGAACTATAATATGCAAGGGATGACAAAAATGATTACCCGAGCTCTTCGCGATGCTGAAATCGGCAAAGGTAGAAATCAAGAAAAGCATTAAGTGTTTATGGTTGACAAGACCACTAGTTTCAAGTAAAAGGGCAAGGGAAAGAAAGGGAACTTCAAGAAGAATGGCAAGCAAGTTGCCATTCCCATGAAGAAGCCCAAAGCTAGACCCAAGCATGAAACTGGGTGCTTCTACTGCAAAGGAAATGGTCACTGGAAGCGGAACTGCCCCAAATACTTGGCGGATAAGAAGTATGGCAAAGTGAACAAAAGTATATTTGATATACATGTTATTGATGTGTACTTTACTAGTGTTTATAGCAACCCCTCGGTATTTGATACTAGTTCAGTTGCTAAGAGTAGTAACTCGAAGCGGGAGTTGCATTATGAACAGAAACTAGTTAAGAGTGAAGTGACGATGTGTGTTGGAAGCAGTTCCAAGATTGATATGATCATCATCACACACTCGCTATACTTTCGGGATTAGTGTTGAACCTAAATAAATGTTATTTGGTGTTTGCATTGAGTATGAATATGATTTGATCATGTTTATTGCAATATGGTTATTCATTTAAATTAGAGAATAATTGTTGTTCTGTTTACATGAATAAAACCTTCTATGGTCATACACCCAATGAAATTGGTTTGTTGGATCTCAATTGTAGTGATACACATATTCATAAATATTGAAGCCAAAAGATGCAAAGTTAATAATGATAGTGCAACTTATTTGTGGCATTGCCGTTTAGTCATATTGGTGTAAAGCGCATGAAGAAACTCCATGCGGATGGACTTTTGGAATCACTTGATTATGAATCATTTGATGCTTGCGAACCATGCCTCATGGGCAAGATGACTAAGACTCCGTTCTTCGGAACAATGGAGCGAGCCACTAACTTATTGGAAATAATACATACCGATGTATGTGGTCCGATGAGTGTTGAGGCTCGCGGCGAGTATCATTATTTTCTGACCTTCACAGATGATTTGAGCAGATATGGGTATATCTACTTAATGGAACATAAGTCTGAAACATTTGAAAAGTTCAAAGAATTTCAGAGTGAAGTGGAAAATCATCGTACCAAGAAAATAAAGTTTCTATGGTCTGATCGCGGAGGCGAATATCTTGAGTTACGAGTTTGGTCTTCATTTAAAAACAATGTGGAATAGTTTCACAACTCATGCCACCTGGAACACCACAGAGTAATGGTGTGTTGGAATGTCGTAACCGTACTTTATTAGATATGGTGCGATCTATGATGTCTCTTACCAATTTACCACTATCGTTTTGGGGTTATGCATTCGAGACAGCTGCATTCACATTAAATAGGGGACCATCTAAATCCGTTGAGACGACATTGTATGAACTATGGTTTGGCAAGAAACCTAAGCAGTCGTTTCTTAAAGTTTGGGGCTGTGATGCTTATGTGAAAAAGCTTCAATCTGATTAGCTCGAACCCAAATCGGAGAAATGTGTCTTCATAGGATACCCAAAGGAGACTGTTGGGTACACCTTCTATCACAGATCTGAAGGCAAGATATTTGTTGCTAAGAATGGATCCTTTCTAGAGAAGGAGTTTCTCTCGAAAGAAGTGAGTGGGAGGAAAGTAGAACTTGATGAGGTAATTGTACCTTCTCCCTTATTGGAAAGTAGTTCATCACAGAAATCAGTTCTAGTGATTCCTACACCAATTAGTGAGGAAATTAATGATGATGATCATGAAACTTCAGATCAAGTTACTACCGAACCTCGTAGGCCGACCAGAGTACATTACTCACTAGAGTGTTACGGTAATCCTATTCTGGAAGTCATGTTACTAGACCATGACGAACCTACGAACTATGAGGAAGTGATGATGAGCCCAGATTCCGCAAAACGGCTTGAGGCCATGAAATCTGAGATGGGATCCATGTATAAGAACAAAGTGTGGACTTTGGTGGACTTCCCGGTGATCGGCGAGCCATAGAAAATAAATGGATCTTCAAGAGGGAGATGGACGCTGATGGTAGTGTTACTATCTACAAAGCTCGAATTGTCGAAAAAGGTTTCGACAAGTTCAAGGTGTTGAATACGATGAGATTTTCTCACTCGTATCGATGCTTAAGTCTGTCCGAATCATGTTAGCAATTGCTGCATTTTATGAAATCTGGCAAATGGATATCAAAACTGCATTCCTTAATGGATTTATTAAAGAAGAGTTGTATATGATACAACCAGAAAGTTTTGTCGATCCTAAAGGTGCTAACAAAGTGTGCAAGCTCCAGTGATCCATCTATGGACTGGTGCAAGCATCTCGGAGTTGGAATATACACTTTGATGAGTTGATCAAAGCATATAGTTTTATACATACTTGCGGTGAATTCTGTATTTACAAGAAAGTGAGTGGGAGCACTACAGCCTTTCTGATAAGTATATGTGAATACCATATTGTTGATCGGAAATGATGTAGAATTTTCTGGAAAGCATAAAGGAGTGTTTGAAAGGAGTTCTTCAAAGAAAGACCTTGGTAAAGCTGCTTACATATTGGGCATCAAGATCTATAGAGATAGATCAAGACGCTTGATAAGATTTTTCAATGAGTACATACCTTGACAAGATTTTGAAGTAGTTCAAATGGAACAGTCAAAGAAGGAGTTCTTGCCTCTATTGCAAGGTGTAAAATTGAGTAAGACTCAAAACACGACCACGACAGAAAATAGAAAGAGAATGAAAAGTCATTCCCTATGCCTCAGTCATAGGTTCTATAAAGTATGCTATGTTGTGTACCAAACCTATTGTGTACCTCACCATGAGTTTGGCAAGAGGGTACAATAGTGATCCAGGAGTGGATCACTGGACAATGGTCAAAGTTATCCTTAGTGGAATAAGGATATGTTTCTCGGTTATGGAGGTGACAAAAAGTTCGTCGTAAAGGGTTACGTCGATGCAAGCTTTGACACTGATCCGGATGACTCTAAGTCTCAATCTAGATACATATTGAAAGTGGGAGCAATTATCTAGATTAGCTCCGTGCAGAGCATTGTAGACATAGAAATTTGCAAAATACATACGGATCTGAATGTGGCAGACTCGTTGACTAAACTTCTCTCACAAGCAAAACATGATCATGACTTAGTACTCTTTTGGTGTTAATCACATGGCGATGTGAACTAGATTATTGACTCTAGTAAACCCTTTATGTGTTGGTCACATGGCGATGTGAACTATTGGTGTTAAATCACATGGCGATGTGAACTAGATTATTGACTCTAGTGCAAGTGGGAGTCTGAAGGAAATATGCCCTAGAGGCAATAATAAATATGTTGTTTATATTTCCTTATATCATGATAAATGTTTATCATTCATGCTAGAATTGTATTAACCGAAAACTTGATACATGTGTGAATACATAGACAAAACAAAGTGTCCCTAGTATGCCTCTACTTGACTAGCTCGTTCATCAAAGATGGTTAAGTTTCCTGACCATGGACATGCATTGTCATTTGATGAACGGGATCACATCATTAGAGAATGATGTGATGGACAAGACCCATCCGTTAGCTTAGCAAAATGATCATTAAGTTTTATTGCTATTGCTTTCTTCATGACTTATACATGTTCCTATAACTATGAGATTATGCAACTCCCGAATACCGGAGGAACACCTTGTGTGCTATCAAACGTCACAATGTAACTGGGTGATTATAAAGATGCTCTACAGGTGTCTCCAATGGTGTTTGTTGAGTTGGCATAGTTCGAGATTAGGATTTTGTCACTCCATGTATCAGAGAGGTATCTCTGGGCCCTCTCGGTAATGCACATCACTATAAGGCCTTGCAAGCAATGTGACTAATGAGTTAGTTACGGGATGATGCCACTACAGAACGAGTAAAGAAGACTTGCCGTAAACAAGATTGAACTAGTATGATGATACCGCGATCGAATCTAGGGCAAGTAACATACCGGATGACTAAAGGGAACAACGTATGATGTTAATGCGTTTGACCGATAAAGATCCTTCTAGATACGTGGAGGCTAATATGAAGCTCCAGGTTCCGCTATTGGTTATTGACGGATATATGTGTCTCGGTCATGTCTACATAATTCTCGAACCCGTAGGTCCGCACGCTTAACGTTCAGGTACGATTGTATTGTAGTTATGTGATTTGATGACAAGTTTGTTCGAGTCCCGGATGAGATCGGGACACGATGAGGGTCTCGAAATGGTCGAGAGGTAAAGATTATATATTGGAGCGTATATATTCGGAATCCGGAATGGTTCGGGTCGTTTCAGATGAGTTTCGGAGTACGGGGGTTGTTGGACCCCCCCCCGGAAGTTCATGGACCTTCATGAGCCTTAGTGGAAAGGAGAGAAGGGCCACAAGGGAGGCCGCCCCCCCATGGCCAGTCCGAATTGTACTAGGGAGGGGGGCGGAGCCCCCTCTTTCCTTCTCCCCTCTTCCTCCTCCCCTCTCTCTCCCTCTCTTGGAAAGGAAGGGACTCCAACTAGGATTGGGAATCCAAGTTGGACTCCCCATGGCGCGCTCCCCCCTTGGGCCGGCCACCTCTCCCCCCTTTATATACGTGGGAGGGGGGCACCCCAAAGGCACACCAAGTCTTCTCTTAGCCGTGTGCGGTGCCCCCCTCCACAGTTACACACCTCGGTCATATCGCCGTAGTGCTTAAGCGAAGCCCTGCACCGGTAACGTCATCATCACCGTCGCCACGCCATCGTGCTGATGGAACTCTCCCTCATCCTCAACTGGATAAAGAGATAGAGGCACGTCATCGAGCTGAACGTGTGCTGAACGGGAGGTGCCATACGTTCGGTGCTAGGATCGGTTGGATCGCGAAGACGTTCTACTACATCAACCGCGTTACTAAAGGCTTGCGCTTTTGGTCTACGAGGGTACGTGGACACACTCTCCCCTCTCCTTGATATGCATCTCCTAGATAGATGTTGCGTGATCATAGGATTTTTTTTAAATACTGCATTCCCCAACAGAAAGGCCAGAAACAGGGAGCGTAGAAACAGAAGGAAACAAAGAGAGAGAGAGAGAGAGAGAGAGAGAGAGAGAGAGAGAGAGAGAGAGAATCTCGGAGGGGCTCCCGCCCCTCCACTGCCATGGAAGCCAAGGACCAGAGGGGAAACACTTCTCCCATATAGGGGGGAGGTCAAGGAAGAATAAGAAGAGGGGGGGCTCTCTCCCCCTCTCTCCCGGTGGCGCCGGAACGCCGTCGGGGCCATCATCGTGACCGCAATCTACACCAACAACTACGCTGCCGTCATCACCAACTCTCCCCCCCTCTATGCAGCAGTGTAACACCCCTTCTCCCCTCTGTAATCTCTACTTAAACATGGTGCTCAACGCTACATATTATTTTCGAATGATGTATGGCTATCCTATGATGTTTGAGTAGATCCGTTTTGTCCTATGGGTTGATTGATGATTGTGATTGGTTTGAGTTGCATGTTTTATTATTGGTGTTGTCATATGGTGCTCTCCGTGTCGCGCAAGCATGAGGGATCCCCGCTGTAGGGTTTGAAATATGTTCATGATTTGCTTATGGTGGGTGGCGTGAGTGATAGAAGCACATACCCGAGTAAGTAGGTTGTCTGTGGATGGGAATAAAGAGGACTTGATACTTTAATGCTATGGTTGGGTTTTACCTTAATGATCTTTAGTAGTTGCGGATGCTTGCTAGAGTTCCAATCATAAGTGCATATGATCCAAGAAGATAAAGTATGTTAGCTTATGCCTCGCCCTCATATAAAATTGCAATAATGATTACCAGTCTAGTTATCGATTGCCTAGGGACAAATAACTTTCTTGTGTGACAAAAAGCTCTGTACTCAAACTAACTTAGTTGTTTCTTTATCTAAAAAACCACTACTTTTTATTTACGCGCTCTTTATTATCTTGCAAACCTATCCTACAACACCTATAAAGTACTTCTAGTTTCATACTTGTTCTAGGTAAAGCAAACATTAAGCGTGCGTAGAGTTGTATCGATGGTCGATAGAACTTGAGGGAACATTTGTTCTACCTTTACCTCCTCGTTGGGTTTGACACTCTTACTTATCGAAAGAGGCTACAACTGATTCCCTATACTTGTGGGTTATTAGAAGCTAGTCCTATCAAAGACTACGCTTCTGGCAGCCTCCATCTTGAAGCATATAGAAGAGAGTAGCAAGTACAACATCAAGTAACATCGTATAGCATAATCCTAACTGGCGATCCTCTCCTCGTCACGATGTGAGAGAGCGATCACTAGGTTGTATCTGGAACTTATCTGGGTGTATTTTATTAAGTATCCGGTTCTAGTTGTCATGAGGTTGGAAATAGAACTCCACGTTGTCCTGATACCGTGGACACAACTATTCGAATAGATCAATCTTACCTGCAGGGGTGCACCACATTACGCGACATGCTCGATCCCTCTGGTCGGGCACACTTTCCTGGGTCATATCCGGCCTCGGGAGATCAACATGTCGCAGCCCTACCTAGGCCCAACAAAGAGGTCAGCACACCGGTCTAAATCCTAAGCACGCAGGGGCCTTGGACCCATCGCCCGTTGCACTCCTACATGTTGCATACACGGGCGGTGAGCAGACCTAGCCCCCTTAATACAAGTGCAGGCTTCCAGTCCAACCCGGCGCGCGCCACTCAGACGCTGACGTCTGAAGAGCTTCGGCTGGTACTATAACGTCGGTTGCCCATATATTGTCTCACGTGGCGGTTAGTGCGTATAAGGCCAATGACCAACTCAGATCAAATACCTAATCTCGTTAAGCGTGTTATTATGGAATAACTGTGGACGCCAATTAGGGGCCAGGCCCACCTGTCTCCTAGGTGGTCACAACCTGCCTTGTCGCTCCGCAACAAAGTAATAACACTATGGGGCCGTCGGGAGCTACTATGATAGTAAGCACCATGATTTGGCTTTCAAGATCGGAGATCATGTTTACCTCTGCGTCTCTCCTATGAAAGGTACTCGTCGCTTCGGTATCAAAGGGAAGCTTGCCCCTAGATACGTGGGACCTTTCAAGATCGTCAGCAAGAGAGGCGATCTCGCCTATCAACTCGAGCTTCCTTCAAACTTTGCAAATGTGCATGACGTGTTCCATGTCTCTCAGCTCCGAAAGTGCTTCAAGACTCCTGACCACACCGTCAACTTCAAGGACATTGAGCTCCAAGAAGATCTCTCTTATCGTGAGCACCCCGTTGCTATTCTTGAAGAGACTGAACGCAAGACTCGCAATAAGTCAATCAAATTCCTCAAAGTCAAGTGGTCACACCATTCCGACCGTGAAGCTACCTGGGAACGCGAGGATCACCTCCGTTCTGAATACCCGGCGTTCTTTCAGTCCTAGATCTTGGGACGAGATCCTTTCGTAGTGGTGGAGTGTTGTAACACCCCAGATATGAGTTACCCAATATGTACTCCAACTCTTGCCGTTTCCGGCGTTAAGTTATTTTATTTTCTCGGGTTCGGGTTTTTGTCTCCGTGTGTTGTTATCGTTGTCATGCATCTCATATCATGTCATCATGTGCATTGCATTTGCATACGTGTTCATCTCATGCATCCGAGCTTTTTCCCCGTTGTCCGTTTTGCATTCCGGCACTCCGTTCTCCTCCGGTGGTCATTTCTACCTTTCTTTCGTGTGTGGGGATTAAACATTTCTGGATTGGACCGAGACTTGCCAAGCGGCCTGGGTTTACTACCGGTAGACTGCCTATCAAGTTTCGTACCATTTGGACTTCGTTTGATGCTCCAACGGTTAACCGAGGGACCGAAAAGGCCTCGTGTGTGTTGCAGCCCAACACCCCTCCAAGTGGGCCCAAAACCCACCAAAACCTTCTCCATCATCTAGAGCGTTCGATCACGATCGTGTGGCCGAAAACCGCACCTCATTTGGACTCTCCTAGCTCCCTCTATGCCTATATAAAGACACCCCCGAAAATCTCCTTCTCCTTCCCCCCCGAAAACCCTAGATCCATCTCCACCCGCCGCCGCCGGACAAAGCTGCCACCGACGGACACGTCCAGCTCCGCCCCGCCGCTGCCACGTGGCCCTCTCCCGTTGGCCGCCGCCCGGCGCCCACTTTGCCGCCGCGCGGGCCTGCCGGGGCCCGGGGAGAGCCCTCCCGGCCCACGCGCGCGCGCCCCGCCGCCCGGGTCTTTCCGCCGCCGCCTTGCCGGACTCCGGCCACGTCTGGCCGGCGCGCCACCATGGCCGGCGAGCTCGAGCTCCGCCCGCGCCGCCTCGCCCGGCCACCGCCTCCGCCCGGCGCCGCCTCGCCTCCGCCGTCCGCCTCCGCCGCACCCCTCCGGCCGGCGTGCCCCCATCTCCAAGTCCGACGAGCTCCAAGTCCGACTTCGGCCATCCTCGTTTTGCGTGCTCTGGCGAGATCCGATCCAGATCTAAAAAACCCTAGGGGTTGACCTTTTTCTTCACTAAGTTTTTTAGTTATTTAGCTATTGTTCATCATGTCGTACCTCCGCATCCGTAACTCCGTTTTGGGCATATAGCATATCAAAATGTTTGTCTCAGAGAGCACATCATTTCATCTCATTGCATCATTTTCATTTGAGTTCATTTTGATGCCCGAAATGCTGTTGGAAGAATGCTATTTGAGATTATTGTCAGATCTGCTGCTCCAATTAGACATTTGTCATTTTGCCATGATTATTGTGTGCATGATATGCCCCTGAGCTCTTCATGAGTTTTGTTATATGCTTTGCCATCTTCCAGAGATGCAACCCATGTATTTTTGTGATGTTGTGTGGTGACTAGCACAAGCTTGCAAAGTGGAGCATTCGTTAATGCTGATTTCAGGGACTTAGCATTTCCACTAAGTCCTTGATCTGTTTATCTCAATATGCCATATGTTCATGTTGTTTCCTAGTGATCCGTGCCTCTTTTGAGGATGATCAGTAAGGATGTTTTGTTAATCTTGTAGTGCTCTATCCATCCATGTCTTTGTTTGCAATTATGGAGCACCCTAGCTTGAGTCAATCGAGCTCTACTTTTGCTATTTCGTGAATCTGGGCAGATTGTCTACTTGTTAGCGATTTTGCCGAGGATGTTGTAGTTGATCCATGCATGCTATGTTATTGTTCTTGCCATGTCTAGCTTGTATTATGTGTATTCTTGATGGGTGTATGCTTAGATTGTCATGACTTGCTCTGTAGTGAGTGCATCAAGCTCGTAAACATGCCTACTTGATATCTGTTTTGCATGCTCCAGTTTTCACTAAGTCTGTGAACTGATTATGTTTTTGCCATGTTCACATGCTTGCAATTGTATTTTCTGATCACTTTTGGCTCAAGGTCACTAAGGGACTTTTGTTAAGCTCTTTGTGTAGCTCCATGCCATGCTTTAATTTGCCATATTCCGGTCCTGTAGCATATAGTTTTCATGCTCCAAAGTGTGCTACCTGATCTGAAATTCCAGACAAATGTTAATTTTAGTAAGTCGGAAATCTGTTTACCAAATGCATTTTTGCCATGCTTGTTTGAACCTGTTAATGGATGAATTGGCCGTATCTCAGTGTTCATATTTTGTTAAGCATCATGAATGGATCCCTGCCATGTATTTTGATGCCATGTTTGGGTGTTGTAGCATGTTCATCTTGTTGCATTTAGATGGCTACTTGCTGTAAATCGCAGAACGTGGTCATATTTGAATTGCTTGCCATTTCCAAACCGTAACTCCGATTCCGGTGTTCTTTATATTGTTTTCAAGCGATTTCATCTCACCTTTCCAGTGGCACACTTGGATTTCCAAGTTGAGGCAAGGTTAATTAATTCCTTGTCAAATCTTGCATATGCATCACATATCGCATCTCGCATAGCATACCATGTTTGCATCATGTTGTTTGAGTTTGCACGTGGTTGATTGTGTTCCGTTTGCTTGTTTTTCTTGTTTGGGTAGAGCTGGGAGACGAGTTTGCTAACGAGGAGCCCGTTGAGTTTGCTTTCGAGAATCCAGTCAACTCTGACAACTTTGCAGGCAAGATGATCATACCCTCGAAATCACTACTATCTTTGCTTTGCTAGATGCTCGCTCTTTTGATATGCCTATGCTATGATGCCTACCACTTGCTTACCATGCCTCCCAAATTGCCATGTCAAACTTCTAACCCACCATGTCCTAGCAAACCGTTGATTGGCTATGTTACCGCTTTGCTCAGCCCCTCTTATAGCGTTGCTAGTTGCAGGTGAAGATTGGAGACCGTTCCTTGTTGGAACATTATTTACTTGTTGGGATATCATTATATTATATTGTTATCTTAATGCATCTATATAGTTGGTAAATGGTGGAAGGCTCGGCCTCTCGCCTAGTGTTTTGTTCCACTCTTGTCGCCTTAGTTTCCGTCATATCGGTGTTATTTTCCCAGATTTTGCGTTCCTTACGCGGTTGGGTTATAATGGGAACCCCTTCATAGTTTGCCTTGATTAAAGCTTTTCCAGCAATGCCCAACCTTGGTTTTACCATTTGCCACCTAGCCTCTTTTTCCCTTGGGTTTCCGGAGCCCGAGGGTCATCTTATTTAAACCCCCCCGGGCTAGTGCTCCTCTGAGTGTTGGTCAACCTAGAGCCCCTTGCAGCGCCACCTTGGGGAAACTCGAGGGCTGGTTTTAGTTGTACGGATTGCTTATCCGATTGTGCCCTGAGAACGAGATATGTGAAGCTCCTATCGAGATTTGTCGGCACATTCGGGCTGTGTTGCTGGATTTGTTTTAACTTGTCGAAGTGTCTTGTAGAACCGGGATACTGAGTCTGATCGGAACGTCTCGGGAGGAGGTCTATTCCTTCGTTGACCGTGAGAGCTTGTCATGGGCTAAGTTGGGACTCCCCTGCAGGGATTTGAACTTCCGAAAGCCGTGCCCACAGTTATGGGCATATGGGAATTTGTTAATGTCCGGTTGTAGATAACTTGAACCTTAACTTAATTAAAATGAATCAACTGTGTGAGTTACCGTGATGGTCTCTTCTCGGCGGAGTCCGGGAAGTGAACACGGTGTTGGAGTAATGCTTGCCGTAGGTTGCCCTCTAGTTACTTGTTCGCGCTTTGCCTCCTCTTCTCGCTCTCTTTTGCGTACAGGATAGCCACCATATATGCTAGTCGCTTGCTGCAGCTCCACATATATTTACCTTGCCTTACCCATAAGCTTGAATAGTCTTGATCGCGAGGGTGCGAGATTGCTGAGTCCCTGTGGCTCACAGATTACTTCCAAACCAGATGCAGGGCCTGATGATTCCGTTCCAGATGACGCGCTTGAGCTCAAGTGGGAGTTCGACGAGGACTCACGCCGATACTACGTGTCTTTCCCTGATGATCAGTAGTGGTGCCCAGTTGGGGTGATCGGGACCGTGTCGCATGTTGGGTTATCTTTTATTTTGGCGCCGTAGTCGGGCCATGAGTGTTTGAATGTTGTAATGCTATTTATGTACTTTGATTGACGTGGCGAGTGTAAGCCAACTATGTTTCTCCCCTTTTATTATCTATATTACATGGGATGTTGTGAAGATTGCCTAACTTGCGACATTGCTTTCAATGCGGTTATGCCTCTAAGTCGTGCCTCGACACGTGGGAGCTATAGCCGCATCGAGGGCGTTACAAGTTGGTAATCAGAGCCTTCCCCGACCTTAGGAGCCCCATTGCTTGATCGTTTTTAGCGGCCGAGTTGTGTCTAGAAAAATGTTTTGAGTCATTTAGGAATTATATATCGGAGAGTTTAGGAATTCTTTTTACTCCCCAGTCTCCTCATCGCTCTGGTAAGGCATCCTGACGTAGAGTTTTGACTCTTCTCTTCTCAAATTTCACTAAAAAAATTTTAGGATCACGCGGGTATCTTGGAATCGTTCCGATGGTTTTGTGACGAGAACATTGTTCTTGGTGCCTCCTGTCTTTAGGGGTTGTGGCAGTGTCCCGGGGAGTTGAGCTCCGAGGTGTTGTCGTCACAATTTTATCGTTGCAGTTCTGGAATACCTGAGTTTAGTACGCCGACATCGAAAATCTCTTTTATGCAGTTCGTTGGTGAGATAACCTCGACGCCACCCAGTACTGGGGCGGGAGTTCGGGAGTATCGCCATAACTTGTATAACGGATGCTTTTCGAAGGTTGAGGTAGATGGTTTCCGAAGTTTTTCTCGGTTATGTGTTGAAGGATGGATACAGCTGGATGTAGGATTTGCTAGATTTGGGTGAGATATTATGCTTCCCCTGTATCCCCAACACCTGATTGCATAACCGGAAAGGTTCGGGAGTTTCATAGGTGGGAATTCTTGTAGCTCTAGTTCTTCTTCCACGGATATTTGGTTTGAGATTGGGATTTCTTACCGAGTATTCGTTCTTGATCCGTACCTTGTTGATTTATTTCTCTACCTAAATTCTAAGTGGCTTCTCAATTTATGGATATGTGACCATTTCAAGTGGAATGCATTCGTTCATTTTGTTCGGATGTGAAGACTATATGTTGCAATTTCATCCCGTTTGATTCAGCTTCATTTTATCTGTCAATGTGCTAACGGTTGTCACCCTCTTCAGGATGGCTCCCGCTAAGAGCACCAATCAGAATCAGAATCAAGATCCGCCACCACCTCCACCTCCTCTGGAGGCATGGCAAGCTGTGATGGCCGCAACCAATGCAAACACACAGTTGATCATGCAAATTCTTCAAGAGCGCAATCAAGCGAACCAAGGCAACCAAGGCAACAATCAGAATCACTTTGCTACACTCAACCAGTTCCTTGCTAACGGGCCAAAGACTTTCAGCAATTGTGTTGAGGCAACTGATGCTGACGATTGGCTCGTGGATCTGTGCAAGCATTTCGAGTGCAGTAACGTCAGGCCTGAGGACTTTGTCAAGTTCGCTTCCTTCCAACTCAAAGACCAAGCTGCAGAATGGTTCCAGCAGTACAAGGATTCCAGAGGAGGCCGTGTGATTACCTGGGATGAATTCCGTCAAGACTTCAAAGCTCATCATATTCCTCAGAGCGTGGTTGAAAGCAAGCGTGAGGAATTCCGCAACCTGAAGCAAGGCTCTTTGTCTGTCTATGACTACAACAAGTTGTTTCAGAAGCTCGCCCGCTTTGCTAAGCAGGACGTCCCTGATGAGAAGAGCATGATATACCAGTTCAGGGGTGGTCTCAGAGAAGAAATCCAGCTAGCTCTTGTTCTCTTTGAGCCCTTGAGGTACGATGAGTTCTACAACATGGCATTGAAGCAAGAGGCTGCTCAACTGAGGTGTGATGCTTCCAAGAAGCGAGTCAGAGATGCTACTCCTTCTTCCTCTACTCAAGTGGCCAAGCAATAGAAGTATTGGCTTCCTCCTCCTCTGTTCCGTCAGCTGTATCAACAGAAGAGCAAAGGTGGCAGTGGATCTTCCCACCCACCCAACCCTGGCTTTCAGAACAAGACTTCGTCTCAAGCTCCAAGATCGAGTGCTCCGTATCACCGTCCGCTTTCAGAGGTCACGTGCAACAAGTGCCAACAGAAGGGTCACTATGCCAACAAATGCTTCAATCAGAGGCGTCTCCCTCCTCCTCCTCCTGTGAGATCGGCAAGTACAGTTGTGGTCAAGCATAACCCCAAGCACGCCAAGGTCAACATGCTGAATGCAGCTCAGGCAGAGGACTCGTCAGATGTCATCATGGGTAACCTTCCTGTTAACGATATTCCTGCAAGAGTTCTTTTTGACACTGGTGCATCGCATTGCTTCATCTCGAGTCCTTTTGCATCTAAGCATGATTTTGTTACTCAAGTGTTGTTGAAACCGTTGGCTATTGTCTCTCCGGCCCGTCAAATGACATCTCGAGTATGCGTTCTGGATGTTACAATCACTTTGGGTGACTATAAGTTCTTGTCCTCTCCAAATGTTCTTGGTGACTCGGATATTGACCTTATTCTTGGAATGGATTGGCTTTCTAAGCACAAGGCTCAGCTTGATTGTGCAGCCAGGCAGATTCAATTGACTCATTCGTTTGAGGATGTAATTGTCTTTGCCGCTCGTGATGATACCATCCGTCTGTTTTCTCTCAATGAGAAGGGTGAACTGGATGCTATCTCGCAAATTCCAGTCATTTGCGAATATCAAGACGTCTTTCCAGAAGAGCTTCCAGGAATGCCTCCGCACCGGCCAGTTGAATTCGTCATCGATCTTGAGCTTGGCACGGAACCAGTGTGCAAGCGTCCTTACAAGCTCGGACCTGAAGAGTTGAAAGAGCTGAAGAAGCAACTCGATATTCAAGAGAGAATGGGTCTCATCCGACCTAGTTCTTCTCCGTGGGGTTGTGGTGTTCTTTTTGTGAAGAAGAAGGATGGAACGGACCGACTTTGTGTTGATTACCGTCCATTGAACAAGAAGACCATCAAGAACAAATACCCACTTCCCAACATCAACGAGCTGTTCGAACAACTCAAAGGTGCCCAAGTATTCTCCAAGCTTGATCTCCGTATGGGTTATCATCAGATTCGAATCCGTGAGCAAGATATTCCCAAGACGGCTTTCAGGACAAGCTATGGTTCATATGAATACACTGTCATGTCTTTTGGCCTCGTCAATGCTCCTCCGACTTTCTCTCGCATGATGAACTTCATCTTCAACGCCTACACCAATGACTTTGTTTTGGTCTATCTCGACGACATTCTGGTCTTTTCGAAGAACAAGGAAGATCATGCCAAGCACTTGCGTTTGGTGCTCGATAAGCTCAGGGAACACCAGTTCTACGCCAAGTTCTCCAAGTGCGAATTTTGGCTAGATGAGGTTCTTTATCTTGGGCATATCATCTCTGCCAAGGGCATTGCAGTGAATCCTAAGAATGTGTCTGCAATTGTGAATTGGGAACCACCTCAGAACGTGAAGCAACTCCGTAGCTTCCTCGGTCTCGCAAGCTATTGCCGAAGATTCATTGAAAACTTTTCTAAGATCGCGAAGCCTCTCTCAAATCTTCTCCAGAAGCACGTCAAGTACGTTTGGTCTCCGGAGTGTGACATTGCTTTCAACACTTTGAAAGAGAAATTGGTCACTGCTCCAGTTCTGACTCCTCCTGATGAATCCAAGCCGTATGAGGTTTTTTGCGATGCCTCTCTCCAAGGTCTTGGCGCAGTGTTGATGCAAGAGAAGAAAGTTGTGCCCAACGAGAAGAACTACCCCACTCATGACCTCGAGTTGGCGGCAGTTGTGCATGCTCTTTTGACTTGGAGACATCTCTTATTGGGAAGAAAAGTGGACATCTTCACTGACCACAAGAGTCTCAAGTACATCTTCACTCAGCCTAATCTCAACCTCAGGCAGACTCGATGGGTTGAAATGATTCAAGCGTATAATCCGAGTATCTAGTATACTCCAGGAAAGGCCAATGTGATTGCTGACGCATTGAGCAGGAAGGCTTATTGCAATAGTCTGATTCTCAAGCCTTATCAACCCGAGCTTTGTGAAGCTTTCCGCAAACTTAATCTGCAAGTTGTTCCTCAAGGTTTCCTCGCCAACCTTCAAGTCTCTCCTACCTTGGAAGACCAGATTCGCCAAGCCCAACTTCTTGATGCTATGGTGAAAAAGGTGAAGATTGGGATTGCCAAGAGTCAACACAAGTACAAGTGCTACTGCCTTGATGACAAGGATACTCTCTTCTTCAAGGATCATATTGTTGTGCCCAAAGGTGACCTTTGTAAAGTGATCATGAACGAGGATCACAATTCTCTCCTCTCCATCCACCCTGGGAGCTCGAAGATGTATCAGGACCTCAAGCAGGCTTATTGGTGGACTCGAATGAAGCGCGAGATTGCTCAATTCGTGAATGAATGTGATGTCTGCAGAAGAGTGAAGGCAGAACACCAAAGGCCAGCTGGTCTCCTCCAACCTCTTGCCATTCTAGAATGGAAGTTTGACCACATTGAGATGGACTTCGTGACTGGGTTTCCAAAGTCCAAGCGTGGCAATGATGCTATATTCGTTGTCATCGACAAACTCACCAAAGTGGCTCACTTTCTGCCTATCAAAGAGTCTATCACTGCAGCTCAATTGGCGGAGCTCTATACCTCTTAAATTGTCTCTCTGCACGGTATTCCTCAAGTGATCTCTTCAGACCGTGGCAACATCTTTACCTCCAAGTTTTGGGATTCTTTTCAGAAGGCCATGGGCACCAACATCCGCTTCAGCACAGCTTTCCATCCTCAAACTAGCGGTCAAGTCGAGCGTGTCAACCAGATTCTTGAAGATATGCTCAGGGCTTGTGTGATCTCCTTCGGCATGAAGTGGGAGGATTGTCTTCCTTATGCTGAATTCTCCTACAACAACAGTTTTCAAGCAAGTTCGGGCAAGGCCCCATTCGAAATTCTATATGGCAGGAAGTGTCGTACCCCTCTCAATTGGTCTGAAACCGGTGAACGTCAACTTCTGGGTAAGGACTTAATCACAGAGTCAGAGGAAATGTGCAAAGTCATTCGAGATAACCTCAAAGCAGCCCAATCCCTCCAGAAGAGCTACTATGATAGTAAGCACCGTGATTTCGCTTTCGATATCGGAGATCATGTTTACCTCTGCGTCTCTCCTATGAAAGGTACTCGTCGCTTCGGTATCAAAGGGAAGCTTGCCCCTAGATACGTGGGACCTTTCAAGATCGTCAGCAAGAGAGGCGATCTCGCCTATCAACTCGAGCTTCCTTCAAACTTTGCAAATGTGCATGACGTGTTCCATGTCTCTCAGCTCCGAAAGTGCTTCAAGACTCCTGACCGCACCATCAACTTCAAGGACATTGAGCTCCAAGAAGATCTCTCTTATCGTGAGCACCCCGTTGCTATTCTTGAAGAGACTGAACGCAAGATTCGCAACAAGTCAATCAAATTCCTCAAAGTCAAGTGGTCACACCATTCCGACCGTCAAGCTACCTGGGAACGTGAGGATCACCTCCGTTCTGAATACCCGACGTTCTTTCAGTCCTAGATCTCGGGACGAGATCCTTTCGTAGTGGTGGAGTGTTGTAACACCCCAGATATGAGTTACCCAATATGTACTCCAACTCTTGCCGTTTCTGGCGTTAAGTTATTTTATTTTCCCGGGTTCGGGTTTTTGTCTCCGTGTGTTGTTATCGTTGTCATGAATCTCATATCATGTCATCATGTGCATTACATTTGCATACGTGTTCATCGCATGCATCCAAGCTTTTTCCCCGTTGTCCGTTTTGCATTCCGGCACTCCGTTCTCCTCCGGTGGTCATTTCTACCTTTCTTTCGTGTGTGGGGATTAAACATTTCCGGATTGGACCGAGACTTGCCAAGCGGCCTGGGTTTACTACTGGTAGACTGCCTGTCAAGTTTCGTACCATTTGGACTTCGTTTGATGCTCCAACGGTTAACCGAGGGACCGAAAAGGCCTTGTGTGTGTTGCAGCCCAACACCCCTCCAAGTGGGCCCAAGACCCACCAAAACCTTCTCCATCATCTAGAGCGTTCGATCACGATCGCGTGGCCGAAAACCGCACCTCATTTGGACTCTCCTAGCTCCCTCTATCCCTATATAAAGACACCCCTGAAAATCTCCTTCTCCTTCCCCCCGAAAACCCTAGATCCATCTCCACCCGCCGCCGCCGGACAAAGCCACCATCGACGGACACGTCCGGCTCCGCCCCGCCGCTGCCACGTGGCCCTCTCCCGTTGGCCGCCGCCCGGCGCCCACTTCGCCGCCGCGCGGGCCCGTCGGGGCTCGGGGAGAGCCCTCCCGGCCCACGCGCGCGCCCCGCCGCCCGGGTCCTTCCGCCGCCGCCTTGCCAGACTCCGGCCACATCCGGCCGGCGCGCCACCATGGCCGGCGAGCTCGAGCTCCGCCCGCGCCGTCTCGCCCGGCCATCGCTCCGCCCGGCGCCGCCTCCGCCTCCGCCTTCCGCCTCCGCCGCACCCCTCCGGCCGGCGTGCCCCCATCTCCAAGTCCGGTGAGCTCCAAGTTCGACTCCGGCCATCCTCGTTTTGCGTGCTCCGGCGAGATCCGATCCAGATCTGAAAAACCCTAGGGGTTGACCTTTTTCTTCACTAAGTTTTCAGTTTATTTTGCTATTTTCATCATGTCGTAACTCTGCATCCGTAGCTCTGTTTTGGGCATATAGCATATCAAAATGTTTGTCTCAGAGACCACATCATTTCATCTCACTGCATTATTTTCATTTGAGTTCATCTTGATGCCCGAAATGCTGTTGGAAGAATGCTATTTGAGATTATTGTCAGATCTGCTGCTCCAATTAGACATTTGTCATTTTTGCCATGATTATTGTGTGCATGATATGCCCCTGAGCTCTTCATGAGTTTTGTTATATGCTTTGCCATCTTTCCAGAGATGCAACCCATGTATTTTTGTGATGTGTGTGGTGACTAGCACAAGCTTGCAAAGTGGAGCATTCGTTAATGCTGATTTCAAGGAATTAGCATTTCCACGAAGTCCTTGATCTGTTTATTTCAATATGCCATATGTTCATATTGTTTCCTACTGATCCGTGCCTCTTTTGAGGATGATCAGAAAGGATGTTTTGTTAATCTTGTAGTGCTCTATCCATCCATGTGTTTGTTTGCAATTATGGAGCACCCTAGCTTGAGTCAATCAAGCTCTACTTTTGCTATTTCGTGAATCTGGGCAGATTATCTACTTGTTAGCGATTTTTGCGAGGATGTTGTAGTTGATCCGTGCATGCTATGTTATTGTTCTTGCCATGTCTAGCTTGTATAATGTGTATTCTTAATGGGTGTATGCTTATATTGTCATGACTTGCTCTGTAGTGAGTGCATCGAGCTCGTAAACATGCCTACTTGATATCTGTTTTTGCATGCTCCAGTTTTCACTAAGTCTGTGATCTGATTATGTTTTTGCCATGTTCACATGCTTGTAATTGTATTTTCTGATCCCTTTTGGCTCAAGGTCACTAAGGGACTTTTGTTAACCTCTTTGTGTAGCTCCATGCCATGCTTTACTTTGTCATGTTCAGGTCCTGTAACATATAGTTTTCATGCTCCAAAGTGTGCTACCTGATCTGAAATTCCAGACAAGTGTTAATTTCAGTAAGTCTGAAATCTGTTTACCAAATGCATTTTTGCCATGCTTGTTTGAACCTGTTAATGGATGAATTGGCCGTAGCTCAGTGTTCATCTTTTGTTAAGCATCATGAATGGATCCCTGCCATGTATTTTGATGCCATATTTGGGTGTTGTAGCATGTTCATCTTGTTGCATTTAGATGGCTACTTGTTGTAAATCGCAGAACGTGGTCATATTTGAATTGCTTGCCATTTCCAAACTGTAACTCCGATTCCGGCGTTCTTTATATCATTTTCAAGCGATTTCATATCACCTTTCCAGTGGTACACTTGGATTTCCAAGTTGAGGCCAGGTTCATTCATTCCTTGTCAAATCTTGCATATGCATCACATATCGCATCCCGCATAGCATACCATGTTTGCATCATGTTATTTGAGTTTGCATGTGGTTGATTGTGTTCCGTTTGCTTGTTTTGCTTGTTTGGGTAGAGCCGGGAGACGAGTTCGCTAACGAGGAGCCCGTTGAGTTTGCTTTCGAGGATCCAGTCAACTCTGACAACTTTGCAGGCAAGATGATCATACCCTCGAAATCACTACTATCTTTGCTTTGCTAGATGCTTGCTCTTTTGCTATGCCTATGATACGATGCCTACCACTTGCTTATCATGCCTTCCAAATTGCCATGTCAAACCTCTAACCCACCATGTCCTAGCAAACCGTTGATTGGCTATGTTACCGCTTTGCTCAGCCCCTCTTATAGCGTTGCTAGTTGCAGGTGAAGATTGGAGACCCTTCCTTGTTGGAACATTATTTACTTGTTGGGATATCATTATATTATCTTGTTATCTTAATGCATCTATATACTTGGTAAAGGGTGGAAGGCTCGGCCTCTCGCCTAGTGTTTTGTTCCACTCTTGCCGCCTTAGTTTCCGTCATATCGGTGTTATTTCCCGGATTTTGCGTTCCTTACGCGGTTGGGTTATAATGGGAACCCCTTGATAGTTTGCCTTGATTAAAGCTTTTCCAGCAATGCCCAACCTTGGTTTTACCATTTGCCACCTAGCCTCTTTTTCCCTTGGGTTTCCGGAGCCCGAGGGTCATCTTATTTAAACCCCCCCAGGCCAGTGCTCCTCTGAGTGTTGGTCCAACCTAGAGCCCCTTGCAGCGCCACCTCGGGGAAACTCGAGGGCTGGTTTTAGTTGTATGGATTGCTTATCCGATTGTGCCCTGAGAACGAGATATGTGCAGCTCCTATCGGGATTTGTCGGCACATTCGGGTGGTGTTGCTGGATTTGTTTTAACTTGTCGAAGTGTCTTGTAGAACCGGGATACCGAGTCTGATCGGAACGTCTCGGGAGGAGGTCTATTCCTTCGTTGACCGTGAGAGCTTGTCATGGGCTAAGTTGGGACTCCCCTGCAGGGATTTGAACTTTCGAAAGCCGTGCCCGCGGTTATGCGCATATGGGAATTTGTTAATGTCCGGTTGTAGATAACTTGAACCTTAACTTAATTAAAATGAATCAACTGTGTGAGTTACCGTGATGGTCTCTTCTTGGCGGAGTCTGGGAACTGAACACGGTGTTGGAGTAATGCTTGCCGCAGGTTGCCCTCTAGTTACTCGTTCGCGCTTTGCCTCCTCTTCTCGCTCTCTTTTGCGTACAGGATAGCCACCATATATGCTAGTCGCTTGCTGCAGCTCCACATATATTTACCTTGCCTTACCCATAAGCTTGAATAGTCTTGATCGCGAGGGTGCGAGATTGCTGAGTCCCTGTGGCTCACAGATTACTTCCAAACCAGATGCAGGGCCTGATGATTCCGTTCCAGATGACGCGCTTGAGCTCAAGTGGGAGTTCGAGGAGGACTCACACCGATACTACGTGTCTTTCCCTGATGATCAGTAGTGGTGCCCACTTGGGGTGATCGGGACCATGTCGCATGTTGGGTTATCTTTTATATTGGCGCTGTAGTCGGGCCATGAGTGTTTGTATGCTGTAATGCTATTTATGTACTTTGATTGACGTGGCGAGTGTAAGCCAACTATGTTTCTCCCCTTTTATTATCTATATTACATGGGATGTTGTGAAGATTGCCTAACTTGCGACATTGCTTTCAATGCGGTTATGCCTCTAAGTCGTGCCTCGACACGTGGGAGCTATAGCCGCATCGAGGGCGTTACATATATACATGTGATCACCTCCTGAAGTGATCACGTCCCAGTAGTATAGCATGGCAGACGGACAAGTATGTAGGGCCACTGATGGTAATCTAGCAACCTATACTAAGCATCTAGGATTGCAAGTAAGGTAACAACAATAGTAACAAGGACAGGCTATGCAGCAATATAGGATCAAACCGATGAAATAGTAACACTACTCTAATGCAAGCAGTATATAGAGAGAAGAAGTAGGCAATATCGGGATGATCAAGGGGATTTTGCTTGCCTGGAAGCTCTGTCGAGAAGGAGGGGTCGTCAGGACCGTAGCCGACGTCTGGAGCAGCGGCGTCGGTCTCGAAGTCTACCAAAGAGAAGAGGGGGAAGAAACAATGAATACAATGCAAACAGATGCATGGCATGACAAAAGGCGGTGCTAGGTGTGATCTAATGCAGTACTAGGTGATGCTGGTGAAGGGGGAAGACATCCGGGAAAGTATTCCCGGTGACAGGCATTTTCGGACAGATGAAACGGAGGGGGCGGTTCCACGTTCGCTGTGCTAGGGGTGTGTGACAGACGAACGAAGCGCGTATTCGAAATCGCCACGTTTTTCTGAGCAACTTTCATGTATAAAGTATTTTCATCCAAGTTACAGATTATTTTATATTAATTTTCAAAGTTTTAAATCATTATTTTGAATTTTTTGGAATTAATATTATTTCAAAATAAAAGAATAAAATGCTATGGGTACACAGAGAGTGTACCCAACAAAGTGCACAGAGGCTGACATGTGGGCCCAGTCAGCAATTGACTGGGTCAACATCAACTGGTCAAGGGTCCAGTCAGCAGAGGATGACTAGTGGACCCTAGTGCTGAGTCAGCAGAGCACAGTCAACAGATCTTGTCCAAAGGCATAGTAACAGGGGTCCCACTTATCAGTTTAGTTAATTTAAGTTAACTGTTTTTTCTCTTTTTTAAAAAGTGGGGGATTTGGGCTAAGCTAACTAGCCTATCCTAATTAATCAAGGGATGGGGCCCAAGTGGCAATGGCCCAGCCGGGCGCTGGTGTGCACGCACGCATGGTCGTCGATGGCTGAACCAGCAGCGCCAACAACAGGGGAGGCGAGTGTGGGGTGCGGCGGCTAGCCCGGGCGCAGGCCGACGGCCAGGAGGAGAGGCAGGCGAGGCGAGCGGCCGGGCGGAGCGAAGCGGACGGCTGAAGGCGGCGACGGGCGCTGGGAGCGGAGCTCCAGCGGGCGCTGGGGAAAGCGTCGGCTCGCGGCGGGGAGGGGCAGCGAGGAAGGGTGTGGGCTGGGTGGTAGGAAGAGGAGCAGCAGGGCAGGCGGACGGGTGCGACAACAGCAGGGGAAGCAGCACAAAGAGCAGCTGCAGAAGTCGACATCAGCAGCGGGAGCAACAAGCGGGGATGGGCGCGGACCGCGGTGAGGCCGGCCGGTAGCGGTAGGCACGACTGCAGGCGAGCAGCCGGCGGCGCGCGAGGCAAGAAAGGGCGAGCAGCGGCGGCCTCAATCGGAGCAGCCAGCAGCGGCAAGGGATGGCGTCGGCGCGGCAGTAGGCAGCGGCAGCAGGGGTGAGCAAAGACGGGCGCGAGGGCCGCTGCAAGGCGTGGGCGGGCATATCCATTCGCGGCCAGAAGTCCACGGTGGGCGCGGCATGTGAAGGAAATATGCCCTAGAGGCAATAATAAAGTTGTTATTTTATATTTTCTTATTCATGATAAATGTTTATTATTTATGCTAGAATTGTATTGATCAGAAACCCAAATACATGTGTGAATACATAGACAAACACTGTGTCCCTAGTGAGCCTCTACTTGACTAGCTCGTTGATCAAAGATGGTTAAGGTTTCCTAACCATGGACATGAGTTGTCATTTGATAACGGGATCACATCATTAGAAGAATGATGTGATGGACAAGACCCATCTGTTATCTTATCATAATGATCGTTCAGTTTTATTGCTATTGCTTTCTTCATGTCAAATACATATTCCTTCGACTATGAGATTATGCAACTCCCGGACACCAGAGGAATACCTTGTGTGCTATAAAACGTCACAACGTAACTGGGTGATTATAAAGATGCTCTAGAGGTATCTCCGAATGTGTTTGTTGGGTTGGCATAGATCGAGATTAGGATTTGTCACTCCGAGTATCGGAGAGGTATCTCTGTGCCTCTCGGTAATACACATCATAAGAAGCCTTGCAAGCAAAGTGACTAATGACTTAGTTGTAGGATGATGTATTATGGAACCAGTAAAGAGACTTGCCGGTAACAAGATTGAACTAGGTATGAAGATACCGACGATTGAATCTCGGGCTAGTAACATACCGATGGACAAAGGGAATTGTGTATGTTGTCATTACGGTTCGACCGATAAATATCTTCGTAGAATATGTAGGAGCCAATATGAGCATCCAAGTTCCGCTATTGGTTATTGACCGGAGAGGTGTCTCGGTTATGTCTATATAGTTCTCGAACCCGTAGGGTCCGCACACTTAACGTTCCATGACGATATAGTATTGTATGAGTTATGTGATTTGGTGACCGAATGTTGTTTGGACTCCCGGATGAGATCACGGACATGACGAGGAGTCTCGAAATGGTCGATAGGTAAAGATTGATATATAGGATGATGGTATTCGGACACCGAAAGTGTTCCGGAGGGTATCAGGTACATATAGGGTCACTGGAAGGGGTTCCGGGCACCCCCGGCAAAGATATGGGCTTAATGGGCCAAGGGAGGGACAGACCAGCCCAGAAGGGGTTGATGCTCCCCTCCACCAAGCCAGACAGCCCTAGGGAAAGGAAAGGGGGGAAGGCAAGTCCCTCCTTCCTTCCCCTCCTCAAGGGAGAAAAGGAAAGGGGGGCACCACCTCCCCCTTCCTTCCCCTGGCGCCTATATAAGGAAAGGGGGGCGAACCAGGGCAGGAGCCCAAGTGGGATCCGGCCTCACTTGGGGCGCCCCTTGGCCTCTCCCCTCTCCCACCTATATATATGAGGAGGGGGCGCCTAGAACATTCAACATCAATTGTTAGCCGTGTGCGCCGTCCCCCTCCACAGTTTACACCTCTGGTCATAGTTTTGCGGTGCTTAGACGAAGCCCTGCGAGAATCACTTCACCATCACCGTCACCATGCCGTTGTGCTGGCGGAACTCATCTACTACCTCGACACCTTGCTGGATCAAGAAGGCGAGGGGCATCACCGAGCTGAACGTGTGCAGAACTCGGAGGTGTCGTACGTTCGGTGCTTGATCGGTCGGAGCTAGAGGAAGTTCGACTACATCAACCGCGTTGTCAAACGCTTCTTCTTTCGGTCTACGAGGGTACGTAGACACACTCTCCCCTTGTTGCTATGCATCTCCTAGATCGATCTTGCGTGAGCGTAGGAATTTTTTTAAAATTGCATGCTATGTTTCCCAACAGCAAGACGTGTGGGACGTGGGCGTGGGGCACGGCCATGGCGGCCTTGCCGGATCTGGGTGGCTATGGTGACGGAATCAGGAGAAGGAAAGGGGGAAGGGGCGGCAGCTTACACCGGGTGCAACGAGAAGGGCTCAACAGAGAAGGGGACGCCTCGGTGGTGGAGGATCGAGCGCCGATGCACGACGACCGCAGGGGAGGAAGAAGATGCACGCAATGTGGGGACGGCTCCATGGCTTTGCTCCGTCATTTGTTTGTTTTTTTCTCCACCGTGCGAATTATAAAATGTTTGCCACATGTCATAAAAATAATCATGTATTTTCAAAATTTTCGTCGGGTCTTAGATTTTTCTTTCTATCTTATCTAGAAAATGTATTTTCTCAAATTCATGAACATTTTTTAAATGGGAAAACCTTGTTTTTGCCACTATAGTTTTTGCCCACTTTGCTTATGCCATTCTAGAATTTGACATGTCACTTTTGCCACCCTTAGCTTTTGACAATTATCACAATTTCCATCCATGGCAAAAATAAAATTTTCAGAGTGGCAATTGTGATACATTTCAAAATCTAAGAGTGGCAAAAGTGATATAAAGAATTATTGCTTTTGCCATCCAATGGCATTTGTGATGTATTGTCAAAAGGCGGGAGTGGCAAAAGTGAGATGTCAAATTCTAGAATGGCATAAGCAAAATGGGCAAAAACTAGAATGGCAAAAACAAAGTTTTCCCTTTTTAAATTGTTTTTAACGCCCAATGATCATCTTAAATTGTTTATAAAATGTTCGTCATATATTCTTTTTTTAAATGCACAAATTCCGTGCTCCCGCCAAAAAAAGTGTCCTGCAAAAAAAATACACAAAATTGTAGCTCCTAAACTATACATTCAAAACCAAATTTGTAAGTTGTAACTCCTAAACTATAGATTCAAAACTAATTTTGTAGATCGAACCATGACAATGCGTGAACTGAGAGGCAAGGAGTGAAGGAAAGGCACACCCCATGTATGCCTGCTGTTTAATTTTCTTTTCCTGATTTGTTTTAATTCTGCTTTACCAAACAAGAAAACAATCCCTGTTTCGTAGAGATGCATTGGCTTATGTTGTGTGTGTAATGTGCAGCGCCCAGACAAGACAAAAACTGGGCTGGAGATGCAGGCCAACATAGAACGCATGGTCGTAACAGAAAACGAAAATCAAATGAACAAACAATCAACAAGTCTGGGTGGGCTTGTTTTTTGATGATATGTGCTGAAGTCATTATGTCACATTTAGATCTAGATGTGCCATAGACACACCCTAATACAAAATACTCCCTCCCTCCCTACCAGGTGCAGAGGTAATACTATGCGTCAGATTAATTAATAAGGCCCACTCATGACAGTGTATGATCCCATGACACAAATATGTAGAGTAGTAATTTGGTACTGTAAGTTCTCTTATGGTGCAGACCCTTTTTTTTGTGGGTATATACTGAGTAGAAAATATGATTCCTGGATGTTTCAGACAAACTTTGCATTCAAATCTTCCATGTTTCACAGAAATTCTGTCACCGGTAAAAATGTTTCTCAAAATTCAGATCATGACATCTTTCTCCAGCTCTCATGAAACTCCAAACTGGAAAATGGGCCTACTCCTACGGTGGGGAACCAAACCAGCGCTAGGATTGGCTCCATCGACCAATGGCTTCTCCTACCCTAATCCTATCGCCAGCCTTGACGCAGAAGCCGAAATCCGAAGAGACCGTCCTGTCCTCCCTCGCCTTGGACAGGGGCGCTTCAAATACGACGACCACGGTCGACCCCATGTGGAATCCTGCTACCTGGAAATGGCGGGACGGGCATCAGAACTCTGCTACCTGGAAATCCTGCTATCAGTGAAATGAAAACTGGGGCTGAGTTTACCTCTTGCCCCTTTTTAACCATCATGCCGGTGCCTTCGGGTTCATAAACACGCTCATCGTAAGGTTGGGAGTGAAGTGTCATGGACCCTGGACTGTTTGTCCTCAGCTCCGGTTCAATGAGCAGCTGAAAAGAGTAGAACATCAGTAACATATGTAGAAATCTATCTGGCGCATAATTCGGTATGGTGCAGAAGAGATACTTTGATGGAGCCAACATTAGTAGCACCAACAGCTGCAATTGCAACAAACCCTTCTTTCCATTGACCCTCAAGTACTACCTGTCGTTAACAGTGACAGATTCAGTAAGAACGGCAGTGCCAATGAAAGATTGATGATAAATAGCTCAGCTATAGTTCATCAATGTTTATCACAGAATGCTAGAATAGGTAAGATAGTGAAATTACCCTTTCATTCTCGATATATAGATTTCTGATGGTCCGCACAGCACGTTCATTTGTTGGGAAAAGATTACCTAAAAACACAACATGTTTGTAATACTCAAGTTCCCTCAAAGTTTCACAGGTATACTGCAGAACAGAATAAACGCAAACCTGAGAAATGTCGACGTTTGAAAATATTCCAATCAACAGGAGAGTGAACTCGATGATAATCACCAGGGTGCAAGTACAGGACACAATAAAAGATTCCTCTCTTTGGGCTGACAAGCAGGAGTTTAAGTTAATATCCACTATTAGTTGAAATGAGCGCCTTCAGTAACATGTGCTGAGAAGCATTTAACAGTACAAGTAATACATCAACTTGAAGAGACAAAGAGTACACAAAAGAAAAATAAGTTTTGTAAAAAAAATCTGAACAATGACAGAAAAAGTTTTTGTTAGTGAGAATCTGGAGAAGAATAATGCTACTACTAGGCTTGCAGCTTAGAGCAGTATATTGCATTACATGCAGCCAGATTTCTGTTAAAAAACACAGATGTCATGGGCAATCCCACAAGAACAGAGCCCATGCATGTACTAAAGCAAATTTCAAGTGAAAAGGGTATACTGGAACATAAGTACATGACAGTAAATCAAACATGACTGCATATATGTACTTGGAAGCATCAATTAACAGGACAGCATATACATCTCAAATATAAAGTGCACTTGTGAAAGGGCTTCTACAGGCATGGTAGTCGCAACACTCAGAAGGCCAAAACATCCCTACAAACCGAAGGGTTTCTATGATGCTTGTCTTTCCTAAACCAGCTTATACAATTATCTCAGATATGTCACTTCTAAATCTAATTATGAATACCTCAGCAGTGTTCGATCCCGAAGTTTAGGTGAAGCCACAGATACTCGCCACCATGATTTTGCATTCGAGCTCTCAGGCACATTTTGTTCTGTTTGCTCTCCAGAAATATCTTTTTCTGTGGCATCATGAAGCGATGAACTAGCACCAACAAGAGAAGAAACAGGATAAGAAAAGCCTTTGACTTGCTCAATCATGGTTCCTGGACCCCTGAGCTGTCCAAGCCGCAAAACTTTCCCATCGACAGGACTCACCTAATTATAGAATTCCACACACAGATCAGATAAGTCTTGACTCTATAACCATCACCACATTAGACATATAGCGGAATAATATATAGTTACCAGTTACCAGGCAATTTGGATCTGGATCGATAGGCCTTGACCCTTCTTTGAGACTGCGGATGAAGAATGCCTGCAAAGAAGGATATTCTTCCAGGGGCAGAGCAGGTTCTTGCAAATCTACAGTATGGAACAGTCAATATCTCGTTTGAAAGATGAAAAATGAAGTTTCCCAAATATAGGCATAATAAATATCAAGAGTTCAAACACAGTACAGACGAGAGAAGAAAAGCAGATATATGCCACTAAGCACTAGTAGTTGCTTGAAATTTTCTGAAGAACTTGTTTTGTTGGTATTGCTACATATCATCAGGGCTCAGACTTCTTGTACATTATAAACTTGAACAGACTAATATATTATTTTATTTTTGCGGGTGAGAACAGACTAATATTAGATGACATATTGCAAGAATTATATGATTTGGAAGGCAAGTCAACCAGAGACTGGAGAACTAAATTTTCCTAACAGACTGTAGATTAAGAATTTTATCACGACACAAGAATACATACTGGAGTGGAATGCTCTGGCCCATGCTTTGTAGATAGCAGGACGCATGAACACCGGAACCTCCTGCAAGAAATTAAATCAATTCATGAATCGAGCAGCGGAAGAATACATACAGTTTCTGTAAATACAGAGAATACACACCACTTCCATCAAGTATCCCCAGACACGCGACATCGAACGCAGTGGTAGAAGCCTCAGAAACGAAGCCTGTAATTGAAAACGGCGTCATTGCACAGCCACGGTGATGAATTCCAGACAAAAGCAAATGGTTCCAGCAGTAACTAGAGTACCTTAAGGTCTGGCGAGAATTCCGGCTCGATTCCTTGCTCCTTCCTTTCGACAAGCTATAGTAACTCATGAAAGAAAGTGTCACGCACATTGAACAAGATGTCCATGTTGAGGCTTTGCATACACATTGTTAAAGCTTGCACAGATTACCTACCTGTTTGCCATCGTACATTCGCTTGGCGTGTAGAACGCCAAGCATGAGAAGGACTGCTGCCGAGGCGCCGGGCAGAAGGAACTTGCCTGAAAACCGACAGGGGCAAGCACAAACAATGTCAGCAGTGACACACCCTGAGATGATGGACGGGAAACACAAAACAGACGAAAAAATTGACAGGCTTCAGAGATGTAGTAGAGTGACTAATTAAGCAACATGTGTGGTTCAGTTGTAGTATGACGCAGTAACGCGCTAGCAAAATCAGTGGCGCGGAACTCGCTGCTCAAATCGAAGCCCAAAGAGGAAAAGGGAGAGGCTAAAATGGGCAGGACTGATGGAGCAGGAATCGCGGTCGGCAGCGGCAGTGCGGAGTCCGCGGGAGTCGTCCGGCCCGGTCCAGTGGAGTAGACTCTGCGATGGTCGCTCACTACAGGGCCCGCCCGCCCGAACACCTAGCAGTAGCAGCAGCGTCCATCTTGCATCGAATCATGAGAGGTTTTCTCTGGTAGGTCGGGGCTTAGAGGGATGACCGGGGTGGTGGCCAGCAACGGCGGTGGGAAAAGAGGTTGAGGGTGGCAATGCTGTGTGCGGTAGCGCCCGTCGGGGGATTGGTCAAGGTATACCTGGCCATGGACAGCCCAAGATGCTTGCCAACAAACAGCACCCGCAGAAAATGCTCATAGCGGCAACTTTGCACAGGAAGGATGCCAGCCAGCCAGCCAGCCAGCAAGCCTTTTGTGCACACTGCTCGGCTCGGCTCGGCGGACTGTTAACGGCGACCACCACACGATTCAGTGACACTAACGCCTAGCAGTACATGGCAGCCGCACAACACACAGCGGATTTACCAACTCGATCCTACAGTTATCTGCACTGGTTCCGTCAGTCGGTCGGAGCAAGATCCGCGGGCGCATTCTCGGCTTTCTCCCCTTCCTATGCTCCACCAGAAGAAGCCTCGTCGCGGGGGCCTACCCCGCATAGTCGGGATCCTCATCGTCATCATCCGTCACGTCCTGCGGAGGACTAGACACCGCGGACGCGGCCTCCTCCTCCTCCTCCTCCTCCTCCGCGTCCTCCTCGTCGCAGGACATGAAGTGATCAGCATTCTCCTCAAACTGCTGCGCACAAAGGAAGAAACAACCAATGCAACAAGCAAAATTCATAAACCCAGGCATCAGGAACTAGACACATTTCGTATACAAGGAAAGAAAGAGCAGTGATAACGTTCATATATAATACACCACCAAACTGACCTCATCGGAAGGCGCCTCTGTTTCTCTTTCACTTCCTTGAGCAGCAGCCTCTTCCTCTGCCACCTGCCTGGAGGCTGATTTCGCCTTGTCTTCGTAAGGCCTGCACCGGTCGTCCTGCACACTCTTAAAAAGGGCGAACGAAGAGCGGAGGTGGAACGTGGCCTTCTGCAGATGGTCGAGAAGCGCGGCTTCCTTCGCGAGGCCCTCCTTCGCGTCTTCAGCGTCAAAACCATGCCCTGGTGGAAGGATACCCTCGGTGTGGCTGAGCCGGGCGCTTGTGGTGGGCACTTGGCGCGATAAGTCGCATGCCCTTGCCAGCAGCACGTCGATCTGACTCAAGGCTGCAGTTGCAACATTATCGTTGCTCCTCTTAGACTCGGGGGCGACGCCGTTGCTGCTGCCCGCCATGGCTGGGGCTGGATCACCATCGGTCACTGCCCCTTGGGGGTCCATGGTCTTCTTTGGCGTTGAACGCCGGAGCCGGGAGCTTCTTGCAATTGGTGGGACAGAACAGATTGGTTCGACAATTAATTCATAGTACACTATGTCCTTATGAGCCTTCCACTGAAAAAACAAACAACAACAACATAAGGTTACTTAGAAGCAAACAAAACAAAAGGATGATGATGAACAAGGGAAGTACAGACTGCTAATACGAGAAGAAGTCCAAAAGCATATCAAGTAGGTAAACTCACGGGTAATTTGCCGTAAAGCCAGGTCTGGGGGTCAGGACCCCCCTTTTGAATCAAGTCAGCGCTGGCTATCTTCTTAAGGTTATCATCGGTCATGAAATGGGTTCGCGGGGTCCGCGTATCCAACTCAGAAACTTTCCTCAAGTTGCAGCAATCAAGGTAGATCAAGAGGGGCGCGATGGCGCAGCCCGTGATAGCCTGCCACAGAGCCTTGCCGCTTTGATACCTCACCACCGCTCTCTGCAGCTCATCGACAAGCAGCTGGCAGAAATCCATGTCCGCCATCTTATCAAAATCCAGATCTTCCAGCATTGCCGCCTCCCTAGAGACGCGCGTGGAGGCCCCCGGGCAGATCACCTTCATGAAAACAACCAGGAAAAAAACCTTGAGCGCCAACTCATCTTTCTCCTCGTCCTCCACCAGCCGCTTAAGCAGACCCCGGAGATCCCTCGTCATGATGATATCAGACCTTTTAAACCCGAGCTCTTGCTTCAGCTTCATCACTGCCTTGTCGTAGCCGCTTTCCGCGGGCCTTGGGGCCGTGTGCCCTCCTTGAGGCAGGCCGAAAAGGTGGTGAATGGCGTCGCTGGTGATAGCGATGACCTTTGATTCCCCGAGCTTCATTGTCATGGTTGCTGGGTCTATCCTGCCCATGAGGAAGCCGATGAGAGGCCGGCTGATGAGCCCCCTGACCTTGCCGTCCAACATGGCGCCGAACCCCGCCTTGCGGACCCTCGACAGGTGCCGGTCCTTGAGCAGCTCCGCGCACTCGAATAACTCCTTGAGCGAGCACCTGATGGTCTTGTTGAATCCCCGCTTAAGCTTCATATTGGCTTCGTATTCATACGCGGTGCCACGAGCTCGCTTCCTCTTGGTGGATCTCTTCACAAACTCGTACTGCAAAAACATTAGAGCGGTCAGAAGAGGAAGTTCAGGACCTGAACATGTGGAAGTACACAAGAGGAAAACCAATGCAACACTGTAGCCAGCCCCAATCATGTTTTTACGAGAAATGTATCTTATCGATGTGCTTTGAACATGAAAACATGCTCCAGGTGGATACGGTCCACCGTCAATAATCCGCGAAGATTTGCAACTAAACTAGCAATGTGGGAGTAGAAAGGTTTGACCGTTCGAGTAGTAGCATACCTGTGTGGCCGCCGGCGCCTCCGGCGGCCGTAGGCGTGCACTCGAACGGCGCTGGGGGTACGGAGGCGTTCCCAGCTTGCCGCATGCGCGTGCGAGCTCCACCATCCTCTCCTCCGCCTCTGGTCGCTGGAGGTCAACTTCCTCCTCCTCCGCCGCCGTCTCCGAGCCGAGGGACGGCACCCTCTCGGAGGCGCGGGGATCCGGAAAGGCCTCGGTGCCTGGGTAGAGAAGTGCGGCTTCCTTCGAGAGGCCCTCATTCGCGGCTTCAGCATCAAAACCGTGCCCGGGTGGAAGAATTCCCTCGGTGTGGCCGAGTCGGGCACTTGAAGTAGGCACTTGGCGCGATACATCGCATGCCCTTGCCAGCAGCACGTTGATCTGATTCAGCGCTGTAGCTGAAACATTATCATTGCTCTTCTCGGACTCAGGAGTGACGCTATTACTGCTGCCCTCGACGGCTGGAGCTGGAGCGTCATCAGCCACTGCCCCTTGGGGGTCAATGGTCTTCTTCGACGATGAACGTCGGAGCTGGGCACCTCTTGCAATTGGCGGCACCGAACAAATTGGTTTGACAATTAATTTATAGTACACTATGTCCTTGTGAGCCTTCCACTGCAAATAAATAAATAAATGATAATGTTACTTAGGACCAAACAAAACAAAAAGGGAAGTACGAGACTGCTAATGAGAGAAGTCCAAAAGCATATCAAGTAAACTCACCGGTAATTTGCCGTAAAGCCAGGTCTGGGGGTCAGGACCCCCCTTTTCAATCAAGTCAGCGATGGATATCTTCTTAAGGTTATCATCGGTCATGAAATGGGTTCGAGGGGTCCGTGTATCAAACTCAGAAACTTTCCTCAAGTTGCAGCAATCAAGGTAGATCAAGAGAGGCGCGATGGCGCAGCCTGTGATAGCCTGCCACAAAGCCTTGCCGCTTTGATACCTCACCACCGCTCTCTGCAGCTCATCGACAAGCAGCTGGCAGAAATCCATGTCCGCCATCTTATCAAAATCGAGATATTCCAGCATTGCCGCCTCCCTAGAGACACGTGCGGAGGCCCCCGGGCAGATCACCTTCATGAAAACAACCAAGAAAAAAACCTTGAGCGCCAACTCATCTTTCTCCTTGTCCTCCACCAGCCGCTTAAGCAGACCCCGCAGATCCCTCGTCATGATGATATCAGACCTTTTAAACCCGAGCTCTTGCTTCAGCTTCATCACTGCCTTGTCGTAGCCGCTTTCTGCGGGCCTCGGGGCCGTGTGCCCTCCTTGAGGCAGGCCGAAAAGGTGGTGAATGGCATCACTAGTGATAGCAACGACCTTTGATTCCCCGAGCTTCATTGTCATGCTTGCTGGGTCTATCTTGCCCATGAGGAAGCCGATGAGAGGCCGGCTGATTAGCCCCCTGACCTTGCCGTCCAGCATGGCGCCGAAGCCTGCCTTGCGGACCCTCGCCAGGTGCCGGTCCTTGAGCAGCTCCGCGCACTCGAAGAACTCCTTGAGCGAGCACCTGATGGTCTTGTTGAATCCCCTCTTAAGCTTCATATTGGCTTCGTTTTCATACACGGTGCCACGAGCTCGCTTCCTCTTGGTGGATCTCTTCACGAACTCGTACTGCAAAAACATTAGAGTGGTCAGAAGAGGAAGTTCAGGACCTGTACATGTGGAAGTACACAAGAGGAAAACCAATGCAACACAGTAGAGGAAAATCACGTTTTTATGAGAAATGTATCTTAGTGATGTGCTTTGAACATGAAAACACGCTACAGGTAGAGACGGTCCACCGTCAGGAATCTGCGAAGATTTGCAACTAAACTAGCAATGTGGGAGTAGAGAGGTATGACCGTTCGAGTAGTAGCATACCTGTGTGGCCGTCGGCGCCTGCTGCGGCCGCAGGCGCGCACTCGAACGGCGCTGGGGGTACGGGGGCGTCCCCAGCTCGCCGCATGCGCGCGAGAGCTCCATCATCGTCTCCTCCGCCTCCGGTCGCCGAAGGTCGACCTCCCCCTCCTCCCCTGCCGTCTCTGAGCCCAGAGACGGCATGCTCTCGGCGGCGCGGGGATCCGGAAAGGCCTCGGTGCCTGGGTAGAGAAGTGCGGCTTCCTTCGAGAGGCCCTCCTTCGTGGTTTCAGCATCAAAACCGTGCCCGGGTGGAAGAATGCCCTCGCTGTGGCTGAGTCGGGCACTTGAAGTAGGCACTTGGCGCGATAGATCGCATGCCCTTGCCAGCAGCACGTCGATCTGATTCAGGGCTGTAGCTCCAACATTATCATTGCTCTTCTCGGACTCAGGAGCGATGCCATTACTGCTGCTCGCCATGGCTGGAGCAGGAGCGTCATCAGCCACTGCCCCTTGGGGGCCAATGGTCTTCTTCAACGATGAACGCCGGAGCTGAGCACCTCTTGCAATTGGTGGCACCAAACAAATTGGTTCGACAATTAATTCATAATACACTATGTCCTTGTGAGCCTTCCACTGCAAAAAAAAAAAGCATAATGTTACTTAGAACCAAACAAAACAAAAAGGGAAGTACAAGACTGCTAATGATAGAAGTCCAAAAGCATATCAAGTAAACTCACCGGTAATTTGCCGTAAAGCCAGGTCTGGGGATCAGGAACCCCCTTCTGAATCAAGTCAGCGCTGGCTATCTTCTTAAGGTTATCAACGGTCATGAAATGGGTTCGAGGGGTCCGCGTATCCAACTCAGAAACTTTCCTCAAGTTGCAGCAATCAAGGTAGATCAAGAGGGGCGCAATGGCGCAGCCCGTGATACCCTGCGACAAAGCCTTGCCGCTTTGATACCTCACCACAGCTTTCTGCAGCTCATCGACAAGCAGCTGGCAGAAATCCATGTCCACCATCTTATCAAAATCCAGATCTTCCAGCATTGCCGCCTCCCTAGAGACGCGCGCGGAGGCCCCCGGGCAGATCACCTTCATGAAAACAACCAAGAAAAATACCTTGAGGGCCAACTCATCTTTCTCTTGGTCCTCCACCAGCCGCTTAAGCAGACCCCGCAGATCCCTCGTCATGATGTTATCAGACCTTTTAAACCCGAGCTCTTGCTTCAGCTTCATCACTGCCTTATCGTGGCCGTTTTCCGAAGGTCTCGGGGCAGGGTGCCCTCCTTGAGGCAGGCCGAAAAGATGGTGAATGGCGTCGCTGGTGATAGCGATGACCTTTGATTCCCCGAGCTTTATTGTCATGGTTGCTGGGTCTATCTTGCCCATGAGGAAGCCGATTAGAGGCCGGCTAATGAGCCCCCTTACCTTGCCGTCCAACATGGCGCCGAACCCCGCTTTGCGGACCCTCGCCAGGTGGCGGTCCTTGAGCAGCTCCGCGCACTCGAAGAACTCCTTGAGCGAGCACCTGATGGCCTTGTTGAACCCCCGCTTAACCTTCACATCGGTTTCATTTTCATACGTGGTGCCACGAGCTCTCTTCCTCTTGGCGGATCTCTTCACGAACTCGTACTGCAAAAACATTAGAGCAGAACGGGAAGTTCAGGGCCTGAACATGTGGAAGTTCAGAAGAGGAAAAACCAATGCAACCATTCTAGCCCCAATCATTTTTGACGAGAAATGTATCTTCTTATCAGTGTGCTTTCATAAACACATGCTCCAGGTTGAGACGGTCCGCCGTCAGGAATCCGCGAAGATTGCAACTGAACTAGCCATGAGGGACTGAAGAGGTTCAGAGTAGCAGCATAGCATACCGGGGTGGCCTCCGGCCGCCGCAAGCGCATGCTCACACGGCGCTGCGAGGACGGGGGCGTCCCCAGCTTGCCGCACGCGCGTGCGAGCTCCATCATCCTCCCCTCCGCCTCCTGGCGCTGGCGATCGAGCTCCATATCGGCTTCGTTTTCATACGCGGTGCTACGAGCTCTCTTCCTCTTGGTGGATCTCTTGACGAACTCGTACTGCAAAAACATTGAAGCGGTCAGAAGAGGAAGCTCAGGGCCTGTACATGTGGAAGTTCAGAAGATGAAAACCCCAAATCTGTTTTGGATGAGAAAAAATGGTATCTTGTCACATGATCCAGGTTGAGACGGTCCACCATTAGGAATCCGCGAAGGTTCCAACCAAGCTAGGGATGTTGGACTGAAGAGGTTCGGACTGAGTAGCGGTATGGCGTACCTGGGTGGCCGGCGCCGGCGCCGGCGGCTCCCGCGGCCGCAGGCGCGCGCTCGAACGGCGCTGGGGGGACGGGGGCGTCCCCAGCTCGGCGCACGCCCGCGCGAGCTCCATCATCCTCCCCTCCGCCTCCTGCCGCCGGCGGTCGGCCTCCTCCTCCTCCTCCTCCCCCGCCGCCGTCTCCGAGAGAGACGGCGGCATCCTGCCGGCGGCGCGGAGATCCGGCGAGACCTCGCTTCTTGGGGATGGACGCGGCGGCGCGGACGGCCGGCGTTGGGTGCGACGGATTTGGGGATGGAAGACGACCGACCTGGTCGAGTCGAGTGTAGCTCTGCTCTGCTCTGTTTTTTTAGATCAGAGTGCAGCTCTGCTCTGTTGGACTGGCGGGCCTGGGCCTGGGCCTTGCATATTTAGCTGCCCAGCCCATTAGCATGTAGCGGGCCTTAGATTTTACTAGTAAAAAAACATCATTATGTTCTAAAAAACATGATTTACTCAGAAAACATCACATCATTAAAAAAAACTCAGAAAAATCGCATGAAAACATCATGTAAAATTCATGCACTTGTGAATGAATCTTAGGTAGTTGATTCAGCAGACAGGTCACATGAATGAAAATAACATAATTAGCTCCGACGATCTTCTCCGATTAGCGACGCCAAGTTGCTCAAAATACCTCTTTTAAGTACACATAAAAACCACCTTCAGCAGATAATGCGAACTAACAACATCGTTGAGTTACAGTAATGGTTCAAGATTGGAGACGAGAACATCAATCAGCAATTCCACTAACAAATTCACGGAGGGTCAATCTTTCCTTTCTCATGCCTCGCTCACTCCATCGATCTGCTATCCTAACATTCTTCGGTATATCAAAATTCCATTGGCTTTATTTTTCTTTCTTTGGTTGGTCTATAGAGGGATGACCTCGACGTCGTCGTGGTCGCTCTTGCGCGCTTCCAGCTCAGCCCTATTCGATGCTCCATTGGTCTCCGGGTTGGCAGGGGCAGGGGCGGGGGCGGCGTGGTTCTCTGACATGCTCATCTCTTGCACGGGGGGCGGGTTGACGACGGTCATGGGCATGGCGCTGTGGTCGGCCAGGCGGCCTCTCCTCTCGCGGTGCTCCTGGCAGTTGGCGCACCAGTGCAGGCAGCAGTGGGCCATGCATGGGTCGCATGGGGAGTTCTGGTGGAAGAAACACACTGGTCGTTACATCACTGATTATATTAAGGACAAATCACAGGAGGTGCATACAGCTACAGATCAAAGTGGAGAACTCAAAGACTAGCATGAGAAGATCAGACAGAATGCAGTTTACATGGACAGGTACCCAGAGCTAGCATGCTGGTGACTGGTGACAAGAATGGCAACAGATAACATCTATACATCGAGCAAACTGCATACAGAGTTCTATCCAACGATTGTTGCAAGGTTGACGTGCGACACTACACCACAAAGATCACAGAGAAAAATCAGATCAACTACACAGCCAGCTTTTGGGGACCATATCAATGATGTAACTTAAAAGCTAGTCAGCATCTACAAGCATTTTTTTTAAGGACTCGCAGAGGGCCCCCAAATATGGGCACATAAATTCAGGATGCCACAAATTGCCTACACAGTCCAGTAATCACTATTTAAGAATGGTACTTCGATATGCATATTGATGCAAGAGTATGTGACACAGCAAAGGTAGCAGCGTAGGGATTTAATATTCTAACCTTGAGATGATATCTCTTCTGGAGTTCTTGACGGAAAATGCCAGTATAGGTACCACACAGCCACCAACTAAACACCAGACCTTCTCCAATAAGAAACGATGATCTTGGGTCAACACCATGAAATATTGCTGTCAGGATTGCAAGTGTAATCCCTCCTTCCACAAAGATAGCATGGCAAACACAAGGCGTTGTCCAAGGGATATCCTCTCTGAGGGCCTCAACGTTGCGCCCAAACAGCACGCAAGGACAGAACAATCCAGTGCGACCTGGCATGATGAGAAGGCAAAATCTAACAGTTAGATATTATTTTATCAGCAGGCTTTATCAGAACAGAATATTCTAGATATGGCCATCGTCAATGGACACAGTCAAGAATGAAGTGCAGAGCAACAAATATTAAGCTTATGTTTAACTACTCAATATGTTCAGCTTTGAATGTTCCAATAAGAAAGATGCACATGAAACTGCTGAAAAGTGAGAACTACTATCATGGCAAAGTATATTAGACAGCAAGAGGATAAACTCAGTTAATAATGAAGTAAATGATAAAAAAGGACACTAAAGGTATGAGAAATCTTCGCAGTCTTCTCTTATGTTCAAGATGGGCTGTGAATATGTATACAAGAGCAAGAGTACAACAAGTAATAACGAAGCGACATAACATAAAAGTAGCAAGAATTTAAGCAAAAGTACACTATTCAACATTAGACATGAGTTTAACCTGGAACTCGTATCATAGCACAAAGTTGAAACCAGAGTGACTTGGTCTATCGGTGAAGAGGTAGGTGGACAGCTCTTCACAAAAAAGCAAAACCATATACTGCTTGCAGACTTGCAGTATTGGTGAGAAATAATTCCACTCAGAAAAGAGAATACTGGAATCCAAAATTTGTTCCGTGGTTTATCAGAAACTAGCAGTATTTTTACTCCAATTCATTATCACCACACAAGGAAAGCATGAAGTAGGACTGTAAAAGTCCAATGGCAATATCAAACACAACAAAAGTATCCCAATGGCTATGACAATGTTTTGATCCCAAATATACTGAGCTACAAATGTATTGCTCTGAAATCACCACATTCAACCAGCAAGTCCACATGAACCTGTGAACCATTTTTGGCATATCTGATACCGACAATTGGCATCACTTGACTCTTTTATATCGCTAAACAGTCGACCTGTCCCTTGCATGCATGCACATAAGCAGCAGGTACATACAGATACAGTTCCGTGATCCCAAGGAGTATAAGACCTACTGTAATAAATTCCAGCACCATTAACCGCAGCACAAAATCAGGCATAACCCCAATTCAGCCCTAAAAATTTATCCAGACTAACAACGTAGCGATTAGATCCACCGATCCCTGTTTTTTTCTCTATTAACAGCTTGTCTGAATTATGCGCGCCGTCGCCTTGAACAGCATGAATCGAAGGACAGGGGAAGGAACCAACACGGGGCGCCAAAATCAATGAACTCATACCATAGAGGATATGGTGTCTCAGTGAAGTCATACTGTAGGAGATCTCAGGCAAGCATGATCCATTCCATCATAAGAACTCGAGACTATTGACCGAAATGTTGGCACCCAATTAAACATGCGAGGCCACGAATCTGGCACGGGAGGCGCGGCGCCGCAAGGAATCAAAGCAGCGTCGTTGACTCGCTAGAGTAACCGTGAAGGATGGGACGGGCGGAGGGGGAAGGAAAGGGGGGTGGCGAGAAGACGTACAGCTCTCGGGGTCGTCGGTGCACCCGAAGATCCCGGTGGACCACGGCTCGTCGGCGGGCGGCTCGTAGCTCTCCGGGAGGACCTGGCCGCACTCGCCGCACCTCCGGCCCTCGAGCTGCAGCAGATCGGATCGGGCAACGGGGTGAGACGACAGGAGCGCGGGACGAGAAGGAGAGGGGGAAGAGGCGCACCTGGGGGACGTGGACGGGCTGGTTGAGCTCGCCGGGGCGGATGTCCTCGCCGGGGGCGTCCTGGTCCTTGGTGAGCTTGACGTAGCGGGACGGGTGGCCCTCCTCCGCCATTGCTTGCCGGCGGCGGCGACCCGGCGGACACTGCTAGAGTAGTCGAAGAGAGGCAGCCAGATCTGACCTGACCGGGAAGGGGACACGACGCGCTTCCTCTTTGCGTCTTTGGCTTTGGCTTTGGGTTTGGGGGGTTTCACAGACACACGCCTATACGAATATAAAAATCTCTATCTGTATAATATTCTCTAAAGTAGTGAAATGCGACCAAAATCCCAAGGTGGACACACAAAATCCAGAGTTCTAAAACCTGGTGCACGTATTTATTCTGAATTTATTTCAGGATTTCCGACGATACGCATTCAACGGGAGGAGACGTTTCCGTCGACTACGAGGCGTCTACGGTGGCTTCGTGAAATCTCAAGACGACATGTCGGCTCAGTCTCTTGGAGGTGCTTATAAGGATAGGCTGTGAGTGTGTGTGCGTTCATAGGGGTGAGCATATGCGTGTATATATAAGCGCTTGCGTCTGTACTGTGTTTAAAAAAATGAAAACGAAAACGAAAAAGATAATGACCGAACGTCAGAATTTTGAGCCCGAAGACTATTTTCCTATCCGATGTTGCTGCACTGATCACGGTGCAGGGTGCTCGCCATGTCAGCTTGTGGAGCCGTTCCCTCCGACAACGACCTCGTACGAACGTCCTCCGTTTCACTCACCTCCGCCATTCCTCGCTTCCTTATCCTCCGTCTCCATCATTCAACATCAATCGCTCTGGTCGATGGTCGTCGCTCGGGTCGCCGACCTTCATCATTCTCCTCTGTAATCTCTCTCTCTCTCTCTCTCTCTCTCTCTCCCTCTCTCTCTCTCTCTCTCTCTCTCTCTCTCTCTCTCTCTCTCTCTCTTCCGCCAGTAGCACGAACCGAAGGTCACAAACTTGCGCAACACACCCCGACGAGCTACATCCATTCTCACTGAGTAGGGGGCTTGACGGAAATATGCTCTAGAGGCAATAATAAAGTTGTTATTTTATATTTCCTTATTCATGATAAAGGTTTATTTTTCATGCTATAATTGTATTGATCGGAAACCTAAATACATATGTGAATACATAAACAAATACCGTATCCCTAGTAAGCCTCTACTAGACTAGCTCGTTGATCAAAGCTGGTTAAGGTTTCATAACCATAGACATGTGTTGTCATTTAATAATGGGATCACACCATTAGGAGAATGATGTGATGGACAAGACCCATCCGTTAGCTTAGCATAATGATCGTTCAGTTTATTGCTATTGCTTTCTTCATGTCAAATACATATTCCTTCGACTACGAGATTATGCAACTCCCGGATACCGAAGGAATACCTTGTGTTCTATCAAATATCACAATGTAACTGGGTGATCATAAAGATGCTCTACAGGTATCTCCGAAGGTGTTTGTTGAGTTGGCATAGATCGATATTAGGGTTTGTCATTCCGAGTATTAGAAATGTATCTCTTGGCCCTCTCGGTAATACACATCATAAGCTTGCAAGCAAACGACTAAGGAGTTAGTCATGAGGTGATGTATTATGGAACGAGTAAAAAGACTTGCCGGCAATGAGATGGAACTAGGTATAAAGATACCGATGATCGAATCTTGGGCAAGTAACATACCAATGGACAAAGAGAATTACGTATGTTGTCATAACGGTTCGACCAATAAAGATCTTCGTAGAATATGTAAGAGCCAACATGGGCATCCAGGTTCTGTTATTGGTTATTGACCGGAGAAATTTCTCGGTCATGTCTACATAGTTCTTGAACCCGTAGGGTCCGCACGCTTAACATTCCATGACGATATAGTATTATATGAGTTATGTGATTTGGTGACCGAATGTTGTTCGGAGTCCCAGATGAGATCACGGACATGACGAGGAGTCTCGAAATGGTCAAGAGGTAAAGATTGATATATAGGACGATGGTATTCCGACACCTAAAGTGTTCCGGAGGGTACCGGGTACATATCGGATCACCGGAAGGGGTTCCGGCACCCCTGGCAAAAGATATGGGCCTTATGGGCCAAGAGGGGAAACGCATCAGCCACAAGGAGCTGGTGCGCCCCCCCCCCTCCCATATCGGCCGCCCCAAGGTGGAAAAGGAAATGAGGAGGAGGAAAGGAAAGAAAGGGAATATGATTCCCACTTCCTTCTCTCCCCCCTCTCTTTCCTTCCCCCTCCGATAAATATGCAGGGGGCACGCGGCTTGGGAGGAGGCTAAGTAGGATTCGGTCCTACTTGGGGCGCCTCCTGGCCTCTCCCTCCCCCTCCCACCTACATATATGTGGGCAGGGGGCGCCTAGCACACACCAAACTATTGCCTAGCCGTGTGTTGTGCCCCCTCCACCGTTTACACCCTCGGTCATATCTTTGTAGTGCTTAGGAGAAGCCTACGAGGATCACTTCACCATTACCGTCACCATGTCGTCCTGCTGACGAAACTCATCTACTATATCATCTGTCTTACTGGATCAAGAAGGCGAGGACGTCACCAAGCTGAACGTGTGCAGAACACGGAGGTGTCGTGCGTTCGGTACTAGATCGGTTGGAGCGCGAAGAAAGTTTGACTACATCAACCACGTTGTGAAACGCTTCCGCTTATAGTCTACGAGGGTACGTAGACATACTCTCCCCCTCGTTGCTATGCATCTCCATGGATAGATCATTGCGTGTGCGTAGAATTTTTTGTTTTTCCATGCAATAATTCCCATCAGTGGCATCATGAGCCAGGTCTATGCGTAGATGTTATACACGAGTAGAACACAAAGAGTTGTGGGCGGTGATAGTCATACTGCTTACCACCAACGTCTTATTTTGATTTGACGGTATTGTGGGATGAAGTGGCCCAGACCAACCTTACATGTCCACATACATGAGACCGGTTTCACCGACTGATATGCAATTAGTTTTGCATAAAGGTGGCTGACGGGTGTTTGTTTCTCCTACTTTAGTTGAATCAAATTTGACTGCGGCCGGTCCTTGAAGAAGGTTAAAACAGCAAACTTGACGAAACACCGTTGTGGTTTTGTGCGTAGGTAAGAACGGTTCTTGCTAGAAGCCCGTAGCAGCCACGTAAAACTTGCAACAACAAAGTAGAGGATGTCTAACTTGTTTTTGCAGGGCATGTTGTGATGTGATATGGTCAAGACATGATGTGATATACGTTATTGTATGAGATGATCATGTTTTGTAAAAGTTATCGGCAACCGACAGGAGCCTTCACTACAAAAAAAGACACATCCGTGACATTTTGGGCCGAACGATTTTTTTTCTGTCATACATATGACACTTCTATGATGATAATTGTGACAACACCCGGTATCATCATAGATGTGGTGGGCTCCTACTTCTATGACAAAAAATCATGACAGAAAATGGGCTTTTCGTCCTGGGCGGGCCGGAGACGCAGTTGCATGACATTCTTTGGGCCGTCCATGACGGAAAAAACCATGGTAGAAGCGAGGGGGAGGAAAATTTTGGGGAGTTCCCGGTTACGGTGTGAGGTCGGGGGGCCGAGCGATGCGCGTTTCTCTCATACACGTACGCGCGTGTGGGCGAGGCGTTGGCTCTAACTGAACCCGAGCGAGGCGTTGGGCTCTAACTGAAACCGGGCGATTGCACTGCAGGCTACACGTTACTGAACCTGAGCGATCGATCGATGGCTGTTAACTGAACCCAATCGAGCGATTCCTTCGCTACTGCTGCTAACTGAAGCCGATCAATGCTACCTCTGGCACTAGTAGAAAAAGGGTCAAACGTGAAGCATATTAGTGCCGGTTTGTATTTGAGCCGGCACTACATTAGTGCCGGTTCCAACGGCTAGCCGGGCCGCTTTCATTAGTACAGGTTTGTGGCGAACCTTTAGCACCAGTTCGTGCCACGAACCGATACTAATGAGAGTGGTGGCAGGATGTTGTCAGACTGGGGCCCCTCCAGCCCCTTTAGTACCGGTTCTTGGCATGAACCGGTACTAAAGGTCGTCCTACATAAACCCTTCGTCCACCCGAGCTCGCTCTGTTCTTCCCCTTTCCCCTTTCCTCTCTATTCTTCCCCTCTTCCTCTCGAGCTCATCACACATTTTGCCCAAAATTTGTCAAGATTTGAAGGCCCCCATCCATTCAAATGATCGCAAAGGTTAGCAACTTTGTCCTTTCATCTCTCATTGCTAGATTAGCTATTGCAATGCTTTATATAGTGATTAATTTGTGAGTTTAGTAATTTGGGAGGATATATATATATATATATATATATATATATATATATATATATGTGTGCTAGTATTTGATTTATATGCAATTTGAGGTCAAAAATAACACTTAGTTTGCATATGTAGGTGTGGTTTACTTAGTGCCTTCTAAATCTCCGTCGTAACCACCGTCGATCGCCCGCACCGTCCCGTCGCCGGCACCACCTTGTGGTGAGCCTCTTGTTCATGATTTTTTTTATAAAAATTGATGTTTGTGTGATTTGGATATATAGTTACTCGTATAATTATCTTACTCGTACGTTGTTTGTTATACATATAGTGCCATGGTTTTGATATCCGTCCCCGTCGGCCCTCGTCCTTGTTATGATTCGGATGTATATATATTCTCTTTTAAAACTAGTTGCATTTCGTGTTTATGACAAATTATGCCCATCAAGTTGACATAGAAATTTTTTCTAGGAGGTATGTGAACTGGAAATTCCAACCGACCCTATTGTCGAGAGGTTAAATTTAGTTGAAAGAGAAAACGAGTACTTGAAAGAAAAATTGAAAAGAATTGAGGGAGAGAAGATGGAATTGGAGTTGCATGTTGCCGATGTCGTCGATGATCACAAGATCAAGATGGAGAAAATGCGCTTGAAGATTAGAAAAATTAGAAAATATGCCATCGATAGTGAGGCTTGGTATCATTATGCTGTTGGATCCATTGTTACCTTAGTTGCGATCTTGATCGTATTTGTTGTTGCATTTAAATGCTTTAGCTAGAGAGTTATTTGTTTGTTGCATTTAAGTGTTGTATGAACTTTATGTATGAACTTGTATTAATTTGGTCTATTCGGTGTTGTGTAATGAAGATGAGCCGGCAATGGATGTACGATGATCGATGCTCTCCCCAGTTCGTTGAGGGTGTGCATACTTTTCTGCTTGCGGCTGAGGCAAACAAGCGGGCGGATGGTTTTATGCCTTGTCCATGTGCTCTCTGTAAGAATGGTCACAATTACTCTACGTCAAGAACCATTCACGTCCACCTGTTTAAGTCCGGTTTCATGCCCCACTATAATGTTTGGACCAAGCACAGAGAAAGAGGGGTTATGATGGAAGACAATGAAGAAGAAGAGGACGACGACAGCTATCCTGGCCATGGGTTCCCTGAATACGATGATACAACAATGGGGGAAGAAGCTAAGCCGGTAATGCGGGAAGAAGCTGAGCCGGCAATGCGGGAAGAAGCTGAAGAAGAGGCATCAGATGAGCCCATTGATGATCTAGGTCGGGCCATTGCTGATGCAAAGAGAAACTGTGCAAGTGATTTGGAGAAGAAGAAGTTGCAGCGCATGTTAGAGGATCACAAAAAATTGTTGTACCCGAATTGCGTAGGTGACAAGAAAAAGCTGGGCACCATACTGGAATTGCTGTAATGGAAGGCAGAGAATGGTGTATCTGACAAGGGATTTGGAAAGTTGCTGGTAATGATAAAGGATATGCTTCCAAAGGACAACGAATTGCCCGAGAGTACGTACGAAGCAAAGAAGGTTGTCTGCCCTCTAGGGTTAGAGGTGCAGAAGATACATGCATGCCCTAATGATTTCATCCTCTACCGCGGTGAGTACGACGATTTGAACGCTTGCCCAGTATGTGGTGCATTGCGCTATAAGATCAGCTGCGATGACCCTGGTGATGTCGAGGGCGAGCGCCCCAGGAAGAAGATTCCTGCCAAGGTGATGTGGTATGCTCCTATAATACCACGGTTGAAACGTTTGTTCCAAAACAAAGAGCATGCCAAGGTGATGCGATGGCACAGAGAAGACCGCAAGAAAGACGGAAAGTTGAGAGTACCCGCTGACGGGTTGCAGTGGAGAAAAATCGAAAGAAAGTACGGGAAGGAGTTTGCAGATGACGCAAGGAGCGTATGGTTTGGTCTAAGTGCAGATGGCATTAATCCTTTTGGGGAGCAGAGCAGCAACCATAGCACCTGGCCTGTGACTCTATGTTTGTATAACCTTCCTCCTTGGTTGTGCATGAAGCGGAAGTTCATTATGATGCCAGTGCTCATCCAAGGCCCTAAGCAACCCGGCAATGACATTGATGTGTACCTAAGGCCATTAGTTGAAGAACTCTTACAACTGTGGAATGGAACAGGCGTACGTGCGTGGGATGAGCACATGGGGGAAGAATTTGACCTAAAGGCGTTGCTGTTCATGACCATCAATGATTGGCCTGCTCTCAGTAACCTTTCAGGACAGACAAACAAGGGATACCACGCATGCATGCACTGTTTGGACGATACCGACAGTATATATTTGGCTAATTGTAAGAAGAATGTGTACCTAGGACATCGTCGATTTCTTCCGAGCAGGCATCCCGTAAGAAAGAAAGGCAAGCATTTCAAAGGTGAGGCGGATCACCGGACGAAGCCTCGCCACCGTACTGGTGCTGATGTACATGATATGGTCAAGGATTTGAAGGTGGTCTTTGGAAAGGGTCCTTGTGGACAACCTGTTCCGAATGACACTGACGGACACGCACCCATGTGGAAGAAGAAATCTATATTTTGGGACTTGCCCTATTGGAAAGACCTAGAGGTCCGCTCCGCAATTGACGTGATGCACGTGACGAAGAATCTTTGTGTGACCCTGCTTGGCTTCTTGGGCGTGTATGGGAAGACAAAAGATACACCTGAGGCACGAGAGGACCAGCAACGTATGCACGGAAAAGACGGCATACATCAGGGTCATGCAAGCTACGCTCTTACCAAAGAAGAGAAGGGAATCTTCTTTGAATGCCTGCTCAGTATTAAGGTACCGTCTAGCTTCTCGTCGAATATAAAGGGAATAATAAACATGGCAGAGAAAAAGTTCCAGAACCTAAAGTCTCATGACTGCCACGTGATTATGACGCAACTGCTTCCGGTTGCATTGAGGGGGCTTCTACCGGAAAATGTTCGATTAGCCATTGTGAAGCTATGTGCATTTCTCAATGCAATCTCTCAGAATGTAATCGATCCAGAAATCATACCAAGGTTAGAGAATGATTTGGTGCAATGTCTTGTCAGTTTCGAGTTGGTGTTCCCACCATCCTTCTTCAACATCATGACGCATGTCCTAGTTCACCTATGCGAAGAGATTAACGTTTTGGGTCCTGTATTTCTACACAATATGTTCCCCTTTGAGAGGTTCATGGGAGTCTTAAAGAAATATGTTCATAACTGTCCTAGGCCATAAGGAAGCATCTCCAAGGGCCGTCAAAATGAGGAGGTCATTGAGTTTTGTATTGACTTTATTCCTGACCTTAAGCCGATTGGTGTTCCTGAATCGCGGCATAAGGGCAGACTGGATGGAAAAGGCACGCTAGGAGGGGAACAAATAATATGTATGGACGGACATTCTCTCACTGAAGCACACTACACAGTTCTACAGAATTCCGCCTTGGTGGCTCCGTATATGGATGAACACAAGAATTTGCTACGCTCCAAACACCCGAGCGGTCTGATGACTGGATTACACGTGAACAAACCAGGAGTTTCGCCAGCTGGTTGCAGACATGTACCATGCATGACACCTCTATTGAAGATGACCTGTACTTGCTGTCCCAGTTACCATCTTCGAATATAATGACTTTCAAAGGGTACGAGATAAATGATAATACATTTTACACGATCGCCCAAGATAAGAAGAGCACCAACCAAAACAGTGGTGTCCGCTTTGATGCAGAAACCAAGACGGGAAAGGAAACATATTATGGTTATATACAGGACATATGGGAACTTGACTATCGACGTGGTTTGAAGGTCCCTTTGTTTCGGTGCAAATGGGTCAATATGACACAAGGCGGGGTAACGGAAGACCCGCAGTACAGAATGACAACAGTGGATCTCAACAATCTTGCGTATGCAGACGAACCATTCGTCCTAGCCAATGATGTGGCACAGGTTTTCTATGTGAAGGACATGTCTACCAAGCCAAGAAAAAGAAAAGATAAGGAAGTGAATGCATCGTACGATGAGCCAAAGCGGCACATAGTTCTTTCTGGGAAGAGAAACATCGTGGGAGTGGATGACAAGACAGACAAGTCAGAAGATTATGAAAAGTTTGATGAAATTGCTCCATTCACAGTGAATATTGACCCGAGCATCCCGTTAAATGATGAAGATTTTTCATGGTTACGGCGCAAAGGGACACGCGCGAAGAAAAAGTTTCACACCCAAAGATCTGGGATGTGATCGGCTTCACTATCATCACTTTCTTCCGTGTTTCACACTGAGAAGGGAATCTCTATAATAGTTAGGGTAGTTAATTATGTGTTTTGGCATTTGAAACGCGAAGGAATTTTATGTGCAAACAAATTCTTTCATGCCTTTACTGATTTTTAAAGTTAAGTTATTCACAAACTAGTGATTCACACTAATTTCAAATAATTCAAAATTTAAACTATTCAAATTTGAAAACTACGGACACTAACAGAAAGTTTGTAATTTTTCGTACCTAAAGCAAAAATATTCACAAAGAAACTCTAAATACACAAAAAAAAAACAACTCAAAAATAAATAAAGCAAAAAAAATAAAATAAAAAGCCCGCCTACTAGGTCAGAGCGGCCTGCATACGACTAGAGACCCAACCTGTTGTTGGGCCAGGATGCAGGCCCGCAAAGGCCCAGTAGGCCAACAGGGCAGCACAGAACATGTAGGCCCAGTAGGCCTGCTTTGGAGAGGAGCTCGAGAGAGCTACCGCACGGGGGTTTATAAACCAGTGCAGTCGCCCCTCGGCTAGCGTGGTGGGACTAAACTTGTGCACCGCACCTGCGCCAGCGCACCCCCTTTAGTACCGGTTGGTGGCACCAACCGGTACTAAAGGGGAGCCTTTAGTACCGGTTGGAGCCACCAACCGGTACTAAAGGGGGTGCGGTTCCCGCTGCTTGGCCTGGCCAAAACAGGCCTTTAGTACCGGTTGGTGGCTCCAACCGGTACTAAAGGTGCCTTCTATATATACAACACTTACGAAAATTTCATTCTCCCTCTGTTTCTTCCTCTGTTTCCCCATTGAAGCACCGCCCGCGTGCCCCGATTGATCGACGCCATCTCCATCGCCGCCCCCGTCCCCGTCGCCGCCCTCGTCTCAGTCGCCGTCCCGGGCCCGTCCCCGCCGCGCCGTCTCCGCGTCGCCGCCCCCGCGTCACGCCCTGGCGCGTCATCGCCCCCGGCCGTCGCCTCGCCGTCGTCGTCGCCCCGCTGTGAGCTCTCCCCCTCTAACCCCTCTCCCTCGCCCCCGGTGGCCACCATGGGCGCCGCCCCTCCCCGAGCCCATACACACACACAAGCATGATGAACACACACACACATGTACATATGTATGAATTAATGCATGTATATATTAGTATATACGTATTTTGTATGTTTAATTAGTTTAGATTTTTTAGATTATTATTTTTTCACTAGTATATATGTATGAATGCATGTTAGATGGATATAATTAGTGTTTAATTATTATGGAAATTTTTTATATAATGTTGTTTTTCAGTTTTTTAATGGATGTATAAAAGTTGTGTTTTCTGTTTTTAGTGTTAGATGCTTAATTAGTATGAAATAGCATATAGAATTTTGACATATGCAATGATAGCATAATTAGTGTTATATAGAAATGTTAGAAATTTTAGTTATCAAAATCCAATCATTAAAATAATGTTAAGCAGGCATCTGGTGATCATCACATGTTTTAAATGAGTTGAAGATATATTAACGAATCGATCTTTCTTCTTTCAGCCATCCGGATCGAGCAAATCTTCAGGCAACAGGACGAAACGAGGCCCGAACAAAAAGTTGAAGGAGGGCGTAAAGTATAATATCGAGGCAATCAAACCTAATGGCGAACCATTAGAGCCTAAGAAGATTGCGGACAAGTTCGTTCGTCAGTGCGGAGTTCTTGTGAAGGACCAACTCCCGATCTCCCTTCAAGAATGGACAGAGCCAGCAAAGCCACGTCCAGATCTTACTTTTGTCGACGACAGACAAAAAAGTCTGCTTTGGGATACTCTCACGGAACATTTCACCCTACCAGATCATTTCACAAAAGCAGATGTGCAGAAAGTCAAGAACGCTGCTCTTAGGAAGATGGCGGTTGCATTCAAGAACCACAAGAATCGTGAATGGGACAAGTACGTCAAGGGAGGAAGGAAGGCTCCAGTATTCGAGGGAACACTAGAGAATCAAAGTGCTCATTGGGACGATTTCGTGAAGTTCAAGGATTCAGAATTATCTAAGGAACGGTCAAGAATAAACAAGGCGAATGCTGCAAAAAAGGATAAGTTCCATAAGCTGGGGCCAGGTGGCTATGCGGTGGGAATGCCTAAGTGGGATAAGTCTGAGAAAGAGATGCTGGATGCAAGTGTCACTCCAGAAACATTGAGCTGCCCCCCCCCCCCAGGTGCAGGACTTGGTTCTATGCGCATGGGGGGGAGTTGGACCCGAAGACAGGCAAAGTTTCCAAGAAGGCATGTCTGGACGGAGCTGAAGATAAGCTACTTGTTGCAATAGAAGAGGCTCGATCCGGGTTGTTCGAGCCCAACAGAGAGAACGACGAGCTTACGCATGCCCTGGGAAATCCTGAACACCCGGGAAGAACACGAGGCATGGGCGCTATTCCGTGGTATGAGGGGTTTTCGGACTGGAACGCCGACTACAGAACCCGTGCGAGAAAGAAGATTGCGGAGGAGAAGAAGAGGAAGATGGAGGAGGAGCAGAGGAAGCTCGACTATGAATGTCTTCAAGGCCTAGAATCAGCGCACGCGGACTTGGCAATCAAATTCCAGCGGCAGCAGGAGCAGATCAACTCACTTAGCCAGCAAAGGGGGTCTCAGCAGCTGCAGCAGCTAGCAGATGATCCAGCATTGGATACCACCGCCCCATCCATGCCGAGAAGCAGCGTGGGTTCCGCCCCGTTTGACGCAATGCTGGATAGATACCCCGTGGATGACATCGCGGAGAACACTAACTGCGAGCTACACTTCAAAATTAAGAACATATCCTTGAAGGTGGCGGACGGCGTTGCTTATACAAATTCCCCTGATGCAACCTTCCATTGCAACCCGATTCCAGCAGGCTATGCTCGTGTCGTGGTTGATGAGGTGGTGGACCAATATTCGGGGCTAGAGCTTGACATTCCTGGAGGTGACGAGGAGCACACACTCAGAGATGCCAAACATCATATCATCCTATGAAGAAAGGATTGCACCATCTTTCGAAGGCCACCGACACCGCGTCACCCGACTCCTCGTCGAAGTCCGCCACCGAGTCAGCAGACTCCTGCTCCTCCAAGTCCACCAACGCGTGAGGCCACTCCTCCTCCTCCAAGTCCGGCAAAGTGTCAGGCCACTCCTCCTCCAAGTCCGACACAGCGTCAGACGTCCACTCCTCCTCCAAGTCCGGCACAACCTCAGGCCACTGCAAGTCTGGCACAGCTTCAGGCCACTCCTCCTCGTCCAACTCAGCCCCGTCAGTCGTCTCCGCCGCCTCAGCAATCGCAGAAGAGACACCCGGCAGCTATGGTGTGTAGCGGTACGAGTCGAGGTCATAGTACAGGAAGTACAGGCGGAGGCAAGCGATATAAATATGGTCCAAACCTCACTACTCCTCTTCCTGAGAGGGCTTACGACAGGACCGAGGAGCAAACCAATGCCATAGTGCGGGCAGTAGTCGACGCCCATTTTGGACCGAAACCGCCACCGCCGCCAAGGGAGAAAGTGCCTGTGGAAGTAGTTGACCACTTCATTCGTATGGCTCAACCACCAGCTCCTAAGCCTGTTGACACAGACTATGAGCACCACATCAGGAAGTTACATCGACAACGTCTACAGAAGGAGGCGAGCTCGAGAAAACAACAAGCAGCTGTCAAAAAATGCGGGAAAACCGTTGCCCAGCTGGGAGAACAGGCGGCGCAATTGACCCCCCGCTTGTTGTGCCGCCAACAACACGTGATAGTACGCGCGCCCAATATTATTGTGGGCAAACAGTTTACGTTCCCGAGGTGGGCGATGTGGTAATAACCCAGGAGCATATAATGCAGGCTGAAACTCTCAACATCACTGTTGGACAACTCCTCGAGATCGAGGACATGCCTGTGCTTACAAAGGAGGAAATAAAACGGAAATATGCCCGGGGCCAACCTTTGGTCAAGCCAGAAGAGGTCAAGAAGCTCCCAACGAGAATGTATGAATTGCATCAATGGTACATGGACATTACCAAGAGATCCGATCGAGAGTCCCTCATGGTGCAAGTCAAGAAGGATCATTACTACCATGAGAAACCTGTGACCGTTGAGTATTCTGAATTGTTTCAGTTATACAATCAAGACGCACTCGACAAATCTATCGTCAGTTGCTATTGTCTGTAAGTGATTTCTTTCTGTAATTTAAGTCTCAAGCTAGCTGTAGTGATCCTTTTGATCAATCATTACCTGTAATTATCCTCACTATATTCTTCTCTGTGGTATTATGCAGGATGAAGATGTATGAAATGAGAAAAGGTGGACACTATGGCATTGGGTTCATTGACCCAAACCCCGTTAATGAATACACATGGAAAATAAACAAGCATCATGAAAAGCAGGTAGAGGACAGCATGCTAGAGTTCTTGAAGCGCCTCAAATACAATGAAGATATACTACTTCCTTACAACTTCTATTGAGTCACACTTTCTTGTACTACAAATTCTCTGTTTTTGCCTACTAGCTAGCTACATGTTTTTGCTTACATATGCCCTCTTAATTAAGACATGCAAACGTGTGTGCATGCAGATTTCACTGGATCTTGTGTATCATTAAAGTTGACGCCGGAACAGTTCAAATACTGGACTCACTACTCAAAGCAAATAGTGACTATAACATCTTGTTTGGGATAGTCAACAGGTAATTTCAATCATTATTAACTATATATCTCGGCCTATTTAGTTCGTCATTTCATGATATGAACTATTTAATAACCCCTTTATTCATTTTCTTTGTCGGCGGGCAGGGCTTGGGCAAGGTTCATCAGCGTCACGGAAGGCGAATGGAAACGACAGCTGAAATGGTTTCGACCCAAGGTAAGTAATTAAGTAGTACTAGCTAGCTAGCTAGCTGCCATCTCTTTAATTATCATGCTTGATTAATTATTATCTGATCAAATTAAATTCCATTCTCATAATAAAGGCCCTGAAGCAGGCGTAGGGGACTGATCTGTGTACATTCTGCGTTTGCGAGAACATTCGCATGATGGCATCCGAAAGGAGCAGATCTCAAAGACAGGAATGGGTACGCTTGTCAGAACACTATTCACAATTTTTACACCATTATCGATATCTAGTCACACAACTAATACACATGCATATTTATCTCCTTCTTAACAGTTCAAAGAGGTGCGAGACAAGCTCCTAGAAACGGAGCGCGTAGAAGCACTTCAAGAGGAAATAGCGAGATTTTTGCTCGACCAGGTCATAAATCCGAAGGGAGAATACTATTACTCGCTACCGCCCCCATCGACCAGGTCATGAACCACTTCCAATTGTCATTATGCTCCGAAGGCACCAATTAGGCTAATGCCACTGGCTCGAAAGGCAACATGCATATGTAGGAGAAATTGTATATAGCTATACATGTGTGTATGTGTGAATTAATATGGTGGTTTGTGAGACAATGATGATATATATATGATTGGTTCTACTAGAAATTCTATTTATATATATATAAGCATAACATGTACAATGTGTAGTATCATAAAATACCAGCAAACGAAAAAGAATTAAAATGGAAAACACAAAATTAAATGAAAAAGAAATCATAAAACCAAAACCCCCCCAAACATTTTAGTACCGGGTGGTGTTACCAACCGGTACTAAAGGGCTCCCGGCCCCCGGAGCTGGCTCGTGCCACGTGGTTGCCCTTTAGCACCGGTTCGTGCTAAACCGGTACTAAAGGGGGGAGGCCTTTACTGACCACACTTTAGTGCCGGTTATGGAACCGGCACTAAAGGGCCTTATGAACTGGTGCTATTGCCCGGTTCTGCACTAGTGTGGGATAAACATTGAGCGTTGAGGGGGGGTTGGATGAACAGTGAGCGGTGGCATTGCCTTTGGATGAACAGGACCCCGTGGTGTGGTGGAGGGCTGGATGAACAGTAGACGGTGGAGGGGTGGTTGAACATGACCCCATGGTGTGGAGGGCTGGATGAACAGTAGACGGTGGAGGGGTGCCCGTGGAGGCTGGAGGAAGTCGATGGTGGAGATGAACAGTATCCCGTGGAGTCCCGTTTTGCGTTACGCCACACCCCTCCCGATGAACAGGACCCCCGTTTCGACCGTAGAGCTCCAACACAAGTCTGTTTCATCCGTTTTGTGGTACGCCACACCCCTCCCGATCAACAGGACCCCTGTTTCGACCGTAGGAGGTCCGTTTCCTCCGTTTTGCGGTACGCCAGACCCCTCCCGATCAACAGGACCCCATTCCGAATGTAGGAGGTCCGTTTCCTCCATTGTGCAGTATGCCAGGCCTCGTTTCCATCGCATGTTCCGTCCAAGCCCTTCCGATGAACACGACCACGCATACCATTCCGACCCAGCCGGTTGGATCCCATGCGTTCCGTTGCCTCCCGATGAACACGACGCATTCCGTTGCCTCCCCATGAACACGACAACGATGCTGTTTCTCCGTTCCGACCCAGCCATGTACACGAGCTCTGGCCGTACGTATGCGCGAGTAGGCGTTCGAGACCCCGCCCGTATGTACACATACGTGGCTGTATTTTCTTTCTTGCACCATGGCCGCTGTACGTACGTGTACATGCTACGTGCGCGCCTCTACTACGACACATGCGCGCCTTTACTACGACACGTGCGCGCCTCTACATCCACCAGTATATATGTACGTACACGTTCGCGACCAGAATGACAACGCTACGCACGCTTCGACCAGGTGGGTCCCGACTGTCAGGCACTTCCTTGCCTGCGAAGATGTAGCTGGTGGGTCCCAGCAGTCAGGGGGGCGAATTGTTTTTTTGCCCGAACGCACTTCCTTGCGTGCGAAGATGTAGCTGGTGGGTCCCAGCAGTCAGGGGTAAATGTTTTTTTTGCGAAATACAGTGACCCGTCCGGTGGGTCCCAGCTGTCGGGTGGAGGAATCATTATTTTCCACGTAATAAGGAGGCACTTCCTTGCTGCGGCCATGGACCCATCTGTCAGCCTCTCCACGTACAGTCCACGTCCGATGGAAGTCATTCCTTGACCATGCCGCGCCGAGAGCACCAGGGCGGTGGACGACGGTGAGGCCTAGGAAGGGGTCGACGGGGAGCCGGGAAGACACGATAGTGGAAGCCCGCGCAGAGAGGAGTACGAGGGTTCACTGGTTCGGCTGCGGTGTGAGGCTGTCGTCGTCGCAGGGCCTGGCCAGCGGTGGGAATAGTAGGGGGAGGTGAGGCCTCCGCGGCAGCACAGCCGGCCACAGGAGACAGGAGCATGCGGCACGACCGGCGCTGCTTTGGGCGGCTGGAGCAAGAATACCAGAGGTTGAAGAAGCACTACGGCCGTTGGATGGACATCGTACGGTCACTGGAGCTAGAATCGTTTATATTGACTAAGTTGACAAAGCCCTCCGTCCCCGTCAACTTAGTAGGCCCACAAGTCAGCCTCCCACCAAGGTGGGTCCCAGCTAGCAGGGGGTATTCATTTTTTGTGCGTAATAAGGAGGCACTTCCGGTGGGTCCGAGCTGACAGCAGGGGGAACGTTTTTTTCGCGAAATACGGTGGCCCTCGGGTGGGTCCCAGCAGTCAGGGGCAAACGTTTTTTTCGCGAAATACTGGTGGGCGTCCGGTGGGTCCCTGCTGTCAGGTGGAGGAATAATTATTTTCCGCGTAATAAGGAGGCACTTCCTTGTGGCTGCCATGGACCCAGCTGTCAGCCTCTCCACGTACAATATTCTTCTGATGGAATTCGGTCGTTGACCACATTGACCACGCCGCGCCGAGAGCACCACGGCGGTGGACGACGGCGAGGCCTAGGAAGGGGACGACGCGGAGCCGGGGAAGACGCGGCAGTGGATGCCCACGCGGAGAGGAGTACGAGGGTTCACTGGTTCGGCTGCGCTGCCGTCGCCGCAGAATAACAGAGGGTGTGGGTGAGTGGAGTGGAGGGATGACCTGGCCAGCGGTGGGAGTAGTATGGGGCGGTGAGGCCTCCACGGCAGCACAACCGACCACGGGAGGCAGGAGCAGGCGACACGACCGGCGCTGCTTTGGGCGGCTGGAGCAAGAAGACCAGAGGTTGAAGAAGCACTACGGCCGTTGGATGGACATCGTACGGTCAGTCGAGCTAGAATCGTGCATATTGACTAAGTTGACAAAGCCCTTCATCCCCGTCAACTTAGTAGGCCCACTATACTGGGTCCCAGCTAGTAGGGGGAGTATTCATTTTTTTGTGCGTAATAAGGAGGCACTTCCTTGCGTGCGAAGATATAGCTGGTGGGTTCGAGCTGTCAGCGGCGGTAACGTTTTTTCGTAAATACAGAGGCCCTTTTGATGGGTCCTAGATGTCAGGTGGAGGAATCATTATTTTGCGCGTAATAAGGAGGCATTTTCTTGCGTGCGACCGTGGACCCAGCTGTCAGCCTCTCCACGTACAGTCCACTTCAGATGCATGTCGGTCGTTGACCATGTTGCCCACGCCACGCCGAGAGCACCAGGGCGGTGGACGACGGCGAGGCCTAGGAAGGGAACGACATGGAGGTAGGGAAGACTCGGCAGTTGTTTTTGTTTCCCACGCGAAGGGGAGTACGACTGTACGAGGGTTTACTGGTTCGTCTGCCATCGCCGAAGAATAACAGCAGGTGTGGGTGACTAGAAGGATGGCTAGGCCAGTGATGGGAGTACGGTGGGGCGATGAGGCCTGCGCAGCAGGACAGCCGGCCGCGGGGAGGAGGGAGCAGGCAGTCCCGCCGGCGCTTGTTTGACTGGCTGGAGCAGGAAGACCAGAGATTGAAGAAGCATGACGGCCGTTGGATGGACATCCAAAAGTATACATGCCATCTGTGGAAAGCCTCAAATCTGTGGAAAACAGCATACAGCTCATCTACCATTATTTCAAATAATTTACAGCCCATTTGCTAATTCTTACGGGTTTTTTGGAGCCCATATTCTTTTTGTTAGCATTACAGTCCATATTGTGGCCATAGTTAAAAAATTATACGAAATTTTGCATATGTCGGTGCGGTCTGAACTGTTTTTAATCCCAAAATTTTGAGTCACATTCAGACTGATTTTAAAAATAAATGTATATCAATATAAAATCCAATAAATTATCCACGCATAAAAATCAATGCAATTTAAAAACTCGAAATGAAAAAAAGATATTTGAAACTAATTGCCGGTTTGATGTGTTTTAAAAATGTGCAGCCCATTTCTCATTACTGATAGGCCATTTTCTCGGCCAGCCGAATGAAGCTCTCCTCGTCTTAAAAGATTTCAGCCCAACAGACCTGATAAAGCGACTTACTTAACAAATCACAAAAGAACTAGGCTAGCCATTTTCAGAAAGAAAAAAAAACTACTGGGCTGGTCTGTGGTAAACATAAAAGAAAAGGTTGTCTAGATAGGCCAGAGTGTCCCGCACAGCCCAGTTGACACCCTGCTTCCGTCTCAAAAACAAATCAGATAAATGCCACTGCAATTATGACGATTCATAAAAATGCCACTGCAATTTCCAAACTTTGAAAAATGCCACTGCAAACTTTGAAAAACGCCACTCCAGACTTCAAAAAATGCCACTAGAAATGGCATGAAATGACATTTTTCAAAGTTTGGAAATTGCAGTGGCATTTCTCGGATACACCAGATTTGGAGTGGCATTTATCAAATTAACCCAAAACAAAAATAACTGGGCGAGTTGCTGGGTCCCTGGTGTCAGCCGCTCGTTGTGCAATTCTCTCGTTTATTGACTACGTTGACAATGGCATGGGACCCAGATGTCAGAAATCCACTAGGAGGAGCCATTTTTTTATTAGGGCTTTTGAAATAAGGAGGCACTTGCTTGCGTACTGCCATGACCTTGGCGGGTCCCTGCTGTCATCCTCTCCACGTACAATCATCTCCTGATTGTGTACGCGTCAACTTGCTAGGCCCACAAGTCAGCCTCTAAACCCGTGGAGGACAAATACAACCCATTTAAAAAAATAACAGCCCATTCCATACCTTCAAACGGAAAGTTCAACATTCAGAGCAAAGTAACAGGTCTGATTCACATAATAGAGTACTGAATTTCCATGTTGACAACCATCATAGCAAGTTAACTATCTACTCCCACTAATACTCTAGTAGCGTACAAGTACTAACTTACTCTTAGCTAACTAGACGATGCCGGCCGCCATCTGTGGTACACGCTAAACGCCGGCACCGGCATCGTGCGCCTCGCCTCGGACTTGCAAGAGGTGCGATAGGGCGCGTTGCTCGCGCGCGTTGGCCCTTTCCATGCCGGCGTGGTCCACCGAAGCTTCGGCTTCCAAACGGGAAACCTACTTGACGAGCTGGTAGTAAAAATCGGTGTCACGAACGTGTGTGTGCCCGACAGCCTCCAAGGCTATTTGCCGGGCGCCGGCCTCCACGTAGTCGGCCCAGTTGCGGGCGCTTTGCTCGCGACTCAGAGCGTCGGTGCGCTGCTGCTCCATGTCCCGCTGGCGGCGCAAATCGGCGATACGCTGCTCCTCCGCTAGGCGGTCGCGCTCCAACAACTCCTGCTCCTCCGCCATGCGGTTGCGCTCCAACAACTCCTCGATCTCCGCATTGTCATCTAAAGACAGATAGAATGCCTCCTCCATCCGTCTTCCTTCCGGTGAAAACCCGAACACTAGTTCCGGCGGTGACCGCCTCCGGCGTCGCCTACCGTGGACGGGCGGGGGCATGGCGGACGTGGCGAGTGACATCGGGCCGGTGGGGGCTTATGAGGATATGGCGAGTTGGGTCACGGTGGCACCGGAGAAGGCCGGGAAGCAGTACTTATAGGCGGAAGGTAGCGCGACAGTCATCGGAATTCAATGCATAATGGCTTAGCGCGCCAGCTTGCCGTGGAAAACTAGAGAAACTGAAATTATGACTGTGCCGTCCCGTCCCGTCTGGGTCGCACGCCGGCATGGCGGTCAAACGAGTGCACTCGAATCATCTCCCTCCTTGTCAATAATGATTCCACGGATTTAAAAAGCCCGCAACAATTAAAGCGTATCTTTTTTCGCATCAATTAACTGCCTTAATTACGGCCGGATGCATGCAGGCACTCAGAATCGCTCACAGGCAGTACGCGAAGCAGCATGCAACGAGTCGCAGCCGAGGGCACGCATGCAGCCACTTAAATCGCTGGAATTAATTAGGCTTAAACTTCTGCATGCCATTAATTATTTCCATGCCTTGGTCTTGCTGCTTTGCTCATGGAATTAATTAGGCTTAAACTTCTTCAGAGGTAGGCATTTTTATCCATGTAGGATCGATAGTGTAGCTTGTCAGTTTTTTCAGAGGTAGGCATTTTTATTCAAAAAACTACCACTTCGCATCTTGCGTCGCAAATAGAACTGCCAGGAGCGCATTTGTAGGCTAGCTAGTGATCGCAGTAATTTGTAAACACTGAGCGAACAGAAATAAGTAACTGTTAATGCATCTCAATGATTCACAGATCATATACAAATATGTAGCTCCAAAAGCAAAGATCAACCACTTCGGATCTTGCGTCGCAACTAAAACTAACTAGTATGATTCCCATACATAAGATCAACATGTTAATGCATCTCAATGATTCACAGATTATATAAAAATATGTAGCTCCAAAAGCAAAGATCTAGAAAAAACATCTGTTCTTCCTACTAACATGGATGCTTCTCCTGGCCAACATTCAGTATAGACTGAAAGACAAATTTGTTTGTGAAGTCTACAATTCCTCTTGCAAACATAAGTGGTTTCACCAACAGCTGGAACCATGAGAATGAACCACACATGATGGAGGAACATCCACTGCAATATGATTTGGTCTTCTCTCGATCACACCGCGAGACTATTTTCGGAATACAAACTTTAACTTAGGCAAAATGATGCCCATTGTATAATCAGACCAAAGCAATGAAGCACCTAGTGTTGGCCAATAAATAGTACAGTACTACTTTTCTGCAGTCCATGAAGTGACTATCCAATCTTTCTGTGTCTATTTTCAAATGGCACTGCATGCAGTGACTATACTATTCTCTTGTGCAGTTCAACCAAAATTGCGGACACTTTGTTTGTTTGCCAAATAGCAACGGGCAGACATCTCTGTCTGCACAAATATCAAGCAGCTAGTAAACATATACCACACCTTGTATTTTCGGTTTAAACATGTCTCTTCCGCTTAGCATCTGTCATGTTCTGCACTGGACAATCTGATACAGTTATGTTTTGCCCTGGACAATTTCATACTGAATTGATTTGCTGGTTCAGAGCAGAAATATAGCGCCTATTCTTCATCAGACCAAGGATATCCATGTTCGCAGTGATGGAAGAGGTGAAATCGATACAACCGAAATTGAGCATCCAATCATTGAATCCTGTCCTGCACCTCCAATGTAGGTCCACCCTGCCAATAAATTCACATGCAAACCACTAGTATTACTATCTAATGACAGTACAAAAAGAGTAGCAAGATAGTAGCAAACCATGTACCTTCGTAATGAACAGCTCATAGTGCCACCAATTGGATATAAAGGTTTGGAAAAAACATGCTCCTAATGTTGAACCAGTTGGACTTTTTGTGCAGTTCCACTAAAATCGAGCATCCCTGTTTGCATAGATATTGAAAGTGTGATTACTCTAAAAGTGGCACTAGTTGAAGCATAGACTCACAAATATAAGCATTCCAATTTCTTAATGGGAAAAGGTAGCAAGACTGTTTCTAACCACCTGTTTGAAGGAATAAATAAAGCAACAACGGCTGATGTCAGGAAGGCATACATAGTTTTTTCTGAAAAACTGAGCCATTCCTGACCTTTCCTCTTCTTTTAAGCAAATTTTGTGCAGTTCTACTAAAATAAAATGCCATCACCGCCTTGACAATTCAGTGACACTGTACAAAAGGAAATGACTTAACATTACATCATGATGTCAGGTATGTAGTCGACAGGCATTAGAGACAAACATACAGACCTCCTCCGATAACATAATGAACATTAATTTTAACAAAGGTGTGACTAGCTTTACCGGGATAATTTGAGTGAACTCTACACCCTTTGTTCCTTAATATAAGACGTTTTCGCGGTTCAATTTGAAGTACCCAAACGTCTAGTATTTAGAAAAACAGGTAGTAGTTTTCTTGAGCACATATCTGGGAAAGCTTGCCACACTTTATTTATGTCCATACGCTAATGCAACACCATTCGAATACTACAAATATACACTAATCCAGTGGCTAGTGCAACAGTAGAGTAGTTAGTTTATTACAGGGTATAGTACAATGGTTTTACTGAACAGATTTCAATAAACTCTAGCACTGGAAGGTTTCTATAAGAATTAACAATACAAAATGTAAAGGTAACAAGTTTCAGCATTGGTATACTAGCTGTGCATGAGCATTAAACCAAATACAAAAGTCTGAAGGTAACTAGCATTATTAACTAATGACAGTATAAAAAATTGCAAACCATGTACCTCCAAGGTAAATATCATTTCGAACTCGGGGGGACCTTAAAAATTGCTATCCCAATCTTGATAATCGATCAAACATAAAAACTTGATCGAACGAATCAAGAGAACAGCCGGAGGAGGAGGTGCCCACTCTTGACCTTTCCTCTTGTCTTCATAATTGTCTGTGCAGTTTAACCAAAATAAAATGACATCAGCGCCTTGGCATTTTGGTGACACTGTACAAAAAAATTAACTTATCTCATGAAAGTGAGGTATGTAATCTATAAGCATTAACAGTGCAAAAATCTGAAGGTAGTAACAAGTTTCATCGTTGGTATACTGGCTGTGCAACAACATTAGAATGCCTTAGCTGAAAAATCTTTAATACATCCACAATCAACAGCTAACCCTGAAATAATCCAGTGACATTAAATGGCATTGCTTAAATTTATCGGTGGCATTAGACTGAGAGCGGCATTAGTTAAATGTGGCATCACTTTAGCAGTAGCATTGCTTGACTTGACTGCTGGCGTTATACTAACACAAAAAAAGTGGCAATAAGAGCATGGGAGGCCCATTCGAACAGTGGGCGCACCAGTACGATGTACCTCCACGGACGCAGAGTGGTGAGGGAGGTATGGTTGCCCAGAGCAACAAATATCCAGGCAACATATGTGGATTACGTCCCATTTTTGTTCTCTTTAGCCACCTTTTTCCTATGCGAGGACAACAAACCGATCGACCTGGTCATTCTCTATTGCGTTGTCATGCCTTTCTACCCTTCTTTAACCAAGAGACACGAGACTCGTTCCTTAGCTACTGATTTCCCCCTTTTCAACCTAGATGCAGGTTCGATGCCTACTCTCTTGGACAGTACAATCTCCCTTCCTTTCCTTATTCAACCCAGACATGGATTAGTCTGCATGAAGTAGGGTTTCCTTTAACAGTGCAAATTATGGTTTTCGTCTGCGTGGCCAGCAGAGCAGAGGATAGCATATTGGGAAGATGGTGGAGTGGAAAAAGATCCACATGCAACGACGTGGCAGATGGGGCAATAGAACAAGGTTATGGTTTGAAAAGAGGTAGCATACCCGAGGGTCGGCGGGAAGTGGCTTCGCTCGTGGTCGTCGTCCTCCGCACACACTATGGCAGCGAGCTTGGGGACAGAGGCCATCCCGCGCGGGCGCTAGGTCTGAGAGGACGGCCTTGTCGTTAGTGCATGACCTCGCTCGCCGACGACGAGTGCGTCAACGGTGCATGTCCTTTTCTTCCCCGGCGGATTTGTGACCACCGGTGAGGAGGGAGAGAGGGGCCGTCTTTTTTAGATCTGGAGAGAGGGTGGTAGTGTGAGAAGCAAGTGGGCAGCCCTTAGCAAGAAAGCGCTCAAGCTCCAGCCTATATATCTTTTTTATACTACTAGTACTGGAGGTGGAGTAGTGGTAGAGTAGTTTATATTTTCTCTGCGTATAGTACTAGTTAGTCGTGCTTCAAAATTGATCGGCACGCCATTAAAAAAATAAAGGTCGATAACTAATGCGGCACCTCGGGCCAACGCGGCCAGATCGCATTTTGCACGAGAAATTACACACCATGTTTCGTTAACATGTGGTCCCGTTCCAATATATCAGTGAGACGACGGCGAGTAGTAGGAGTATTTCCGAACGAACATGTAGGCCGGGGCACCTCTTCGTGAACCGTGGCAAACTCGCAACCGTCCGCCGACTCTTCGCCTTTCCTTCTCGATTTGGAACTATTGTCGCACGCTCTTCCTCTTCCTCCTCCATTTTCCTTTAGCCCTTCACCCTTTCTTCTGCCATTGTTCGATCGTCTTCTCCATGGAGGGAACAGGCCGGAAACGACCCCGTTATTCTTGCCCCGATCTGAAAGATGATGTGGTGGAGGAACTCATTAATCGGTGCGACGTCATCACCTCGGTTAGCATGGCAGGTTCATTCAAGCCCATTCTCGACTCAACTAATAACATCATTACAAAGAACCCAAGAGTCAAGGAGCGGTTTTATCTCCCCTATCTTCTTTGCCGTGACCCTGATGACTGGCGCCGGCACGACGGAGGCCTCGCCCTGTGCCAGTTGATGCCGCTTTATAATGATACATATGATGTTAAGATGCCATCGCTTGAGGGCAAGGCTTGGGCGGGCGCAAATGGAGATTGGGTTGTTTGCATTGGGTCCAACTGCGAGTGGGAACTTTTGAATGTGTACACTCGTGACCGGGTTCCACTTCCAAAAATCTCAGCAGACTACCCAGAGGTTGAGCACACCGGTATTGTACGCATGTTCAAATATGATCATGGTTTTTGTCTTCTACGGAAGATAGCAATTTGTCGAGTTCCCAACTGCTCTTGGAATTACAACAACTATCAAGTTGTTTCTATCTTCGACAAGCTTGTTGCCGTCCTTCGTGGTTCGACTCGATGGATATTGCTCAAAAATCAGTTTCTGTACACGGATGAGTACTGTGATGCAATTCAATACGAGGGCCTTGTGTTTGCTGCCACCACTCGTGGCACTGTTTTTGCATGGGATCCTCGTAGTTTCGGTACGTTTGTCTTCCACCATAATTATAATTGTTTCATCCACATGCATGCGGGTTAGCAAGTTTCCCTTTACTAATTAACCTTCTTCTTGTGTTTCCAAGGTTCTGTGAACATCCCACCACCTATACTTGAAAATTTTTATAACCAAGGGGGAGATGACGATGGTGATGATCACGAGCATGAGGACGAGCAGCGCCCATATACTCTGTGGCGCTTGGCAACTAATTCCGATGGATCACCTCTTCTTGTGTGTATACATCCCACTAATGATGTTACTGCTAAGGAAGCAGGTGTAGTCTCCCATGGTCGCACTCTCCGGACCTATTCCAACACCCGTTGCATGGTATTCGGGATGGATACTAGTGTGCTAGCGCTAACTCCTTCTCCCTGGTACAGAATTGATAGTCTTGGAGAAAACTCGCTCTTCCTTGGACAAAACTATCCGATGATGGTGAAAGGCGATCCAACTGCTGTTGACACAACGCTAACAGTACCATTTATGAGAAGCAAATGTGTCTATACCTCGGACATTTGGGTGGTTCCCTACCCTGGTATTGATATAGTAGGCCGCTTCAGCCTGGATGATCAGTCCTGCGTTGGTTTCCAGATCGACAATCGATGGACCGTCCTAGAGAATCACTTGTGGTTCAAAGCAAGCATTTCCAACGCCGAGGAATGGTTGAGTTGAAGTTCATTTCATTGCTTGTTATTTGTTGTGTGGTGAAAACTTTAGTATTTATATTGTATCCTCGTTGTCGATGTGGGTTGATGACCTGTTGTATGTAATAAAATGATATGCCTATGATAAACTTACTAAATTTATGAATGGCTTTCGAGTCGCTTCTCTGAGTGAGTGGTGCGACGAGGCAAAAAAATATTTTCCGAATACATTATTGTACATGCATTGCAACAAGTTATCGGATGAGGCCAATCAACAATAGTAGTACACTATTTGTACTAGCTTCACATGCTTCGCGCGTCGGGCGGATGTTTTTACTGTAGCCATATGTTAATGTGTTCAATGTACGTAACCAACACCTCGAATCCTCGATACTAGTACTATATAGTAGGAGTAAGTAGTAGGAGTAGCAGGGTGGCATGGGACAGAACAAGCATTCACGTCCAGGAGTACGGCACACGCCAGCACCACGACATCCATCTGACACCATATTATTTCTTGGAGTCCGTGCTAGAGAAATTTCTTCAACCTCGTCGTTTCTCTAACTTCAGCCATCGCGCGGCAGGCGAGGTGGGGGTTTGCCAATAGCCGGTTTCCTTAACTGCGGTCCCACTTGTAAGGCCAACTCCAACGCACGACCCCAAATGGACCTCCATTTTGCACAAACTCCAACGATAATTTTGACTAGAAAAGCAAGACCAAAGAAAACAAGAACCACACGAATACATTTTACTACTCCTGTAAGTTGGATTAGTGCCTTCTCGATGCATTCATTGTTGATATGCGGAGGCTCGATCTTGCGTTCTTCTTTCTTCTTCGAGTGTGAAGAAGTAGACGTCGCTTCCTCGCATCTAGTCTCATGTCTAGCCTCTGTTCTAGTAGGAGTATCAACAAGTGCACTAATCTCATCTCTAGCCTTTGTGCTAGCTAAAAGTGATAGAACAACTACTAAATTGCGCTCTATCAATATATGCATGTACTCTTCTTCCCAATACAAAAACTTGCATCCATTCTACTCCCTCTGTTGCACAATACATGCCTTCTATTTGTCAAAATATATATGTATCTAGACATGTTTTAGTATATAGATACATCCATTTTTGGACAAATGGAAGTCAAGTATTTTGGAACGGAGGGAGTACACAATAAATTTTTTAAGTTAGCACAACTAGTCTAATCCGAGAGCACAACCAAAGATTTGGTCGGGTTCTTCCTCCTTTTGCCAACACGTGGGACATCCAGCATCCAGGTCGTGTCATGAAAGAAAATAGAGTGGTAGTTGAAGCCACGAGATGTGCATCTTGGGTTAAACTGTAAATAGAATCTTACTACTGTTGAGTAACTCCAAAAGCGGCCACCGAAGATCTTTATTGGATTTGTTTTTCATCACCAGCACGTCGAGGTGAAAGATGTGCAGGTTCAGTGGGTCCTCTTGCGTTTTCACTGACATGTGGGGCCGCATGTGAGCAAACAGACGATGGGCTCCGCGTGTCCGCTGGCTGGCTGAGAAGAGAGGTAGAGGAGGGCTGAGCACGGACTGCGGGAAATTTGTTCTACATACCTCGATATCGGCTCGATATAGTGGGGTGGCATGGGCCATAACTAGCATTCACGTCTAGCAGTACGGCACACGCCACCCACACGAGTCCCATCCGACACCAATTTTCTTGGAGTCCATGCTACAACCATCTCTTCTCCCTCCTGTTTTCTCAGCCATTGCGTGGTGGGCGGGGTGGGGGTTTGCCGATAGTCGGTTTGCTCAACTGTGGTCCCACTTGTAAGTGAAAATGCAACACCGCACGCATTCCTGCTTGAGCGGCGTGTCGGACCAACCGCGTGGGGGTGCGACGCGAACACGGCAGGCTTTTCCTTTTGAACTCGTAACTTGTAAAATTTGGTTCTGCTCCATGGCGCGACCGATAGATAGAAAATAACGATTTTGCCTAGAGTAATGAGAAGTTTGGTTCTGGCGCCGTTCATGCATGGAGTACGTATGAAAATTATGAAGTTCATGCGAAAGGTAAGATAATTACTGTAGTATCATATACTACTACATGGATTTGACGGAAAGATAAAAATACATACGGATCCATCAATGACATCCTCACGCCCTAGTGCATCGGGTCACCAACCGACGTGTGAGGAGCAGCGACGTTGGCGGCGAGCTCAATGTGCTTCTGAACAGTGCCGTCCAAGGTTGCCCTGCGGTCCAAGAAGGCCAGCGTCCTATCGTCCTCCTCTTGCATGTAGTAGTCCTTGTGGACGATTTGCGCTTAGACGTGGGTGATTATGTCGATGGTGTCTTGCTGCGCCAGGCGCTGCGCGGCGAGCGCGACCTCGAGGTGGACATTCTCCGGCGCGACGGCGGGTAGTCACAGTGGCCGTTGAGGGTGGCGGGCATCGCAGAGCCTGGGGGCGTCGGCTAGAGGCTTACGTCAAAGTCGTCCGCAAGCTTCTTGACGACGGTGAACTTGTCGAGGAAACCGACGAGGACCTCGTCGAACAAGGAGACGAAGCTGTCGTCCAAGCGGCCCCTCGCCCTGGCGGCCTCAAGAAATACTACCTGGAGACGTTCCTCGGTGCCGGGCCGCAGGCCGCCATCATGGACCATCTGGCACAGCCGTCTGATGCTCGTGCTCATTGCCTCCATGGGTCTAGCTTAGCTTCTAGTCAACTGATCATGCGATTCGAGTGATCACTCTTGCCCTTGGTTAGTGTGCGTAGGTGCGTAGGATTTCGTACTACTCCTCGGCCCTCTACTGCACCTGCCTTTGGCTGTATGATAGGTGGGCCAGCCACCCCCTGGGCCCATGTGTCATTCACCCAAAGGCAGTTGTCGTAAGTCAATGAAGCTGCGTCCCCCTCCGTGCCGGTGCAGTATAGTCATCTCACCGGACCTCTAGTTGGGGCCAAATGAGAGAAGTTTGATGTTTACTGGTTTATTGGTCCCCTTTGCATTTTGCGCCAAGTTTTGACCTTTGATTTAACTAATAAAATGTTAATGCATGTAAACAAAAATGTTGTGTAAGTCACCTTACGAAAACCAAATAATCCCAAAATACTTAGGCACGGTGCATTAACTCCCTCCTTGTTTCTTATTTCGTGACATATCAACCAATGAGAGATGTGGGCCATGCATGCTTTCAATGACTTGAGACTACCAAACATGACATGTAGTGTTTAGTTCATTGCATGTAATCCTATTAGTACTCTAGTTAGCAAAAAAAACATTAAGTTCTCTCGCCGATAGGAATAAAACACCATGTATTTATTTACAGAGGGTGTAGTACATTTTTTGTGACATGCATTACTAGATATTGTTAGTCAAATACTAAAATCCAGATGGAAGTGGTAGTACTCCTAAATCCAGACGGTGGTGCTACTAGTACTAGTAGTAGTACTACCAATGTACTAGTAGGAGTACTAGCACTGTACTACCCGTTGGTCAAATTATTACGTGCTGCTCCTCATAGTGAAGTGACAAGACCCTACGCCGGAGATGACACCTGAGTATAGGTGCCATGTTCGGCATACCATAGTCAGCCTCACCGTCTGCCGTCACTATCATCATGGCTGTAGAGCTAGCCTGCTTACAACTAGCCCTGTTCGACATAATTTCCCGTGCGTAGATGCCCGTGCATTGCACAGAACACCAAGATTGGGGGTGGACGGCTCCGGCAGCGGCCATCGCGCCAGATTTTTCCACGGCCTTCTAGATGTGGTGGGGAGGAGATAAGGCTGATTGTGAGAGACAAGGAGTTGTTTGTAAATAGGGAACAAGTGCGGGCATCTTTTTGCAAAAATGGAGAAGCTTGGTTTGTATGCGTCAGATCTAGATCCGACGGCTATTGGTGAAAGATGGGAGGCACAACATCATCACCAACTCAGGACCTGTTTGATTCGCAGGATTTTGAAAACGCAGGAATAGGACACGACAATATTACAAGTTTCAAACTGATATTACAAATGTTAGGAGTAATGATGCACCTACGAAGAGGGAATTACTAGGAAGTTTACATAAGAACTTTGTTACTTTAGGTGGATGCAGCATTATCGTACAAACTAAAATCCACCGCCCTGACAAGTCACTAATGGGCAAATAAGTTTTCGAGTCTCTGGCCACTTGATGTTTTAAAAACAAATTCAGCTTCTGTGGAGACTTTATCATTTAGGCTTAGACGCTTGCAGTGATTAGCACACCATTCATTGTTGCGCCAGAGAACGCCAAACCTCATTACCTTGAGCACAATTGCCTCCAGAACAAAGAACATGGCCAATTTAATCTCAGATGTGCTGCCTCGGTAGTCGATCAAATCAATTTCTGTAAGATGGAGATCAAGGCATTCGATGAGATTGTTATAGTGCAGCACATTTTTCACTTTCAGGTCTTTTTTTATCTGCAAAAGAAGAGAACATATTAGAGCAGTTGGCTGCATAAGATTGTCGTGTCATCAAGAGGTACCAATATCATTCGCTCATACGATAGGGTTGGCTGGCTAGTGATATTCTCTCTCTCTCTCTCTCTCTTTCTCTCTCTCTCTCTCTCACTCTCTCTCTCTCTTTTTATTTCCTCTCATTTAACTAGGAGCACATGAAGAGCTTGGGCACTTGTTGCCTTCCACTATGTGGCCGATGCCATATTTCGCAAAAGTATGCCACATAATACGCATCGATGTCAAATCAAAAGATTTTGGCACCGCTCTCGCGATGTGAGAGAGTGGCACCGCCGTGCACACAGACCCACATGTATAAACAAATCAATCAAACCAACTACACCAGCCTCTCACTCTCCCAAACAAGTGTTTTTATTGCCTTAGTCCTCTCTCTCTCCCATGCAGTGTTTTTTCATTGCGTGAGTTAATTTGGCACCGGAGCAAAGTAGGTGATCCAGATTGGGGCACCAGGTGAGCAATGGAGGGGCATCGATGCCAAATGCATCACAAGTGAATTTGGCACATGTTTTGGCCTACATAGCCCACTTTTGTACCCCCTCCGTCCCAAAATTCTTGTCTTAAATTTGTCTAAATACGGATGTATCTAGTTACATTTTAGTGTTAGATACATCTTTATCTAAACAAATGTAAGACAAGAATTTTGGGATGGAGGGAATACTACCTCATATTTAGTATAAAATTTTGACCATAGATTTACCTAAGAAAATGCCAATGCATGTCACTAAAAATTACACCATTTGAAATTATGTTCAAATACGAATCCAACAATATAGTTCTTAGTGACATGCATTAACATTTTGTCAGTTAAATCTATGGTCAAATTTTGATACTACAAAATTGGAAGAGTAAACCAGGACGGAGGTAGTACTTGCTCTTAGGGTAACCATAGAGTTACTGGAGTAGTCTAAGTTACTTTCCACTATGACTAGCCTAGGCTACTATAGTAGTAAAACATAAAAACGATGCAGGTAATCACGTGAAAAAAATACTAAAAACATTTCTTTCGGTGCAGTGCGTAGATGCAGTTTTGAACACTACACTTGTCATCGTAATTTGGGAAAATTACGAAAAAATTGAGCTACGTTGTGATTACCGTTTACTTATAGGAAAGAAGTTTCACCTCCATGAGTAGCTTCTCCGTGCACGGAAAGCATGTAAGGAATCCAACAACTTGATCCAGATTGGGGCCGATAGATTTTAGTGCTAAGATCTTCACTGTGCGCATGGACTGGGTCAAGCTTGTGGGAATCATTTTCTGGAAGACGGTCGTAAATACATCAAGAAGAAATTAAAAAAAATGTGAATTTCAAGAAGACGGAGAAGAAGATGAGTGCTGTACCTGAACGATTACGGATCCAATAAAGAGTTCGGAGAATTTGGCAGACGAGTACACCAACGCTATCAATTTCAGCGCGTCAATGACCCTGATTTTTGTTGGACCTTCTAGATCCGATACAAGCAATCTCTCAAGGAAAGGCGCATTCTCAATGACCATAACGTGGAACAGCTGGAGTGATCTCTTCCCAATTGATGTCTTGTTGAGGGCCCAGTAAGACACATAAATCCATCAGAGATTTGTCGAGGCGATGTGGAGGCTAATGAACCCGTGGATATGCTCAAGACAAAGGTACTCGAGTGCAGTACAGCTGTGGAGCAGGTGCTCCATAGCCTTCTTCGAGATGACAACATCGAAGAGGTCGAGCTGCTTGAGTTGAGGGAAAAGAAGGGCGGGCGCGACATTAATCTGGGGAAGATAGCAGGAGCCGAAGCTGGCGCGGTGCAGCATTGGCGTGAGGCGAAGCGCGGACGGCGGCAGAGAGCGACATCGTCCAGCTTCAAAGCTGAGCTCCTCGAGCTGATCTAGGGCGGGGGATAAGAACCACTCGTCGAACTTGGTTTGGACCTTGCAGTTGGTACTGAACATGCGGATGCCAAGGTGTCTGGCTGGCACAGGGTGCGATGAAAGGATCTTGGAGACTGCGGCCATGCATTTGCAATCCCCGTCACAGAGGCAACTGTTGACGGTGAGGTTGAGGGGGACGCAGCGCCAGAGGGGGCGCCACCACCGAGAGAGCAGGGCGGTCCGCACGGCAGATTTTGTGGGGAGGAGGCCGATGATGACGAGCAGCATGTCGTCGGGGAGGCCGCTGATGAAGTCCAGGCTCGCCGGATGTGGTTTTGGCTCGAGCCGCCTCCGCTTGTTGGCTGCCTCACGGTCCATCTCAACCTGTGGCGACGGCGGTGTACACGTGTGCTGGTGTGTGTTGTGTGCTGGGTGTGCGCGAGTGCGTCCTTCTGTGCATGCTGCCACGCAGTGGTGAATTGTGCACGAGTGCGTCCTTCGCGCGCAAGAAGTTTGTCCTCAATGCGCCCTCAATTTACTAGCATGCAGGGTGCTACCCCGAGTGGTTTCAACTTTGTTTACTTCACCGCGTGTCACATGGGCCTCTAGTTTACTTATTTTCACCCACTGCAGATAAGGCAGCATGTGGATTGGTTGACCGATCAACTAAACAATATACAGAGCTATACACTGACACAGTGAGCGTATAATCCGTCGGTATAGAGAGTTCGAGTGAGAGGGGAGGCCCATGAGAGATAGAAGAGAGAGAGAGAGAAAGAGCTACTCCCTCCGTTCGATAATGTAGTTCCAACATTTTTTTTAAGTCAAACTTTTGAAACTTTGACCAAGTTCATAAAGAAATTACTTATATCTACAATACCAAAGATAAATGATAGTATGTAGTAAGTACATGTTGTGATGAATCTAATGATCGTTCCAGATGTAAATTTTTTTCTCCACATATACTTGGTCAAACTTTTCTGAGGTTTGACTTTTCAAAACATCCATATGCTTATGGACATGACAGAGTCCCTAACTAGAGAGAGAGAGAGAGAGAGAGAGAGATAGAGAGAGAGAGAGAGTGAAAAAAGTGTGTGTGCATGTGTGAAAGAGACATGGACAACACACTGTAAAAGTAGAGAAAAAGCATGCGTGTCTTATGCAAACATGTCACACATGCATCTTCGATAACGGAGGCAAGGTGAGGAGATAGTGTGTGGTTGTTTGGAACCGAGAGAGCAATACCCCTAGCACGTGGCCAAGAGGGGTCTGACAAACAAGGGAGAGAGGTCAAGAGAGACGTACGGAGAAAATGCAGATATGGAGAGGAGAGAGTGTATGTTTGTCATAGAGGGATCCCCTGGAGATCGTGATGGGACTACATGGGTGGGAGATCGAGTGACAAGGTGTGTGCGTGATAGAAGATGCCCCGAGAGATATCGAGATAGACGTATGGATGCAAGGAGACAATATGTGTGTTCCTAATGGCTAGTAAGAGATAACCATACTTAGGAGGGGGGGAGGGGGAGTGCTTCCGCCTATGATGGAGTGAGGGATTATGGTACTTAGGGGGGTGCATGTCACATGGAGAGAGAACAAGGGCGGAGAGTGTTGGATGGGTCTATATGTATAGCGCGAGCGAGACATGTGTATGTGTGAAACAGGGAGATATAACGCCAGTTTGGCTTGCGTCCTGAGCATCTTTTGCCTGGCTTGGGGTTGTGGCTGGATTTCATGCACGCTTGTTTGGTTGCTACCCTGTGAAAAAGAAAGCCCACCTGGCCTGGGTTCCCTTGCACTTTAATTAGCCTGGCTGAACTCCAGACACTGCAAGTAGCCTGGCCCAGGCGACCGATTTCGAACGCCTGGTCGTGCCTGGTCGTGTGGCCACGAGGCTAACAGCAACGTGGATGAATATTAGCATTAAATAATTGATGCATGGATTGGTTGATGGGACGTTGATGCTTTGCCTTGCCCAGGCATGAACCAAATGCTTCAGCACCACACAAGCCTGGCCAGGTAGAAATATTTTACATCTCACGTCCACACCAGGCAGTACCGGCCATCAAGGCATGAGGGTCAGGTCATGAACCAAACTGATCAATAAAGTTTGAGAGAGATCGAGGAGCCCCGATAAGGTCGAGTGGTGCGTCAGATAGCTGAGAGGGGGAAAGAGATATTCCATCCGCTCGATAATGCAGTGCATGTAAATTTTTTAGAAGTCAAACTTTGGAAACTTTGATCAGGTTTACGCAAATGTTATTTATATCTACAATACCAAAGATACATCATACAAAACTACATCTCATGGTGAATCTAATGGTATATGTTTGCCGTACTAGATGTAATTCTTTTTCTCCACGTACATGGTCAAACTTTGTGATGTTTGACTTTTCAATAAATCTATATGCTATGGACCGAGGAGAGTGCCTCAGTCGAGACAGATCAAGTGCGTGTGAAGGAGAATGAGTAAGTGTGCAAAAAGAGTATGTGTGTGAAAGAGAAAGTGACAACAAACGATAAATTAGAGAGAGAGAGTGTGTGTTTTTTCGTTTCTTATGCGAACATATCACGCATGCATCTCCGAGATGGAAAAGCGAGGCGAGGAGATACACGAAGATAGCTAGTGTGTGATTGTTTGCAACAGAGAGAGACACCCCTGTAGCACATGTCCAATAGAGGTCTGGCCAACAAGGAACAAAGGTCGAGAGGGACACATGGATGGCATGGACGCATGGGGAGGGAGAGAGGGTGTGTTTGTGATAGAGAGATCCCCTCGAGATCATGAGGGGACTATATGGGTGCGAGATCGAGGGAGTGCGTGCGCGATAGAAAGATGCCCCGAGAGAAATCAAGATAGACCATGTACATGTTTGTGATGGAGACTAAGATTAGCTAGTCATATACATATAGGGGGGACTGCGTGTGCCTACAATTGAGTGAGAGACCATCATACTTGGCTAGCTGGGCATGAGATTGTGTGTGTGCGCGTGTGAGATGGAGAGATAACGAGGAGGACAGATAGAGTTTTAGATGGGCCTATCGAGTGCGAGTGAGATATGCATGTGTATGTGTGACCCAGGTGGATGGAGAGTTTGAGAGAGGGGGGGGGGGAAGAGCTCCGAGACGACATAGTGGTGCGTGAGAGAGTTACGGGCAAAGAGCCAAGGAATTTGTATGTGTACGATGAGTGCACCCAAGATATCTAGCTTGGACTAGCTAGAGTATCATACATAGTGTGCGAGAGAGACCTATAGATGGTGTATATATGCATGTGAACTAGAAAGAGCCCTCCCCCCCCCCACACACAAAGAGAGAGAGAGAGAGAGAGATGGAGAGAAAGGGAGAGGGACCAACAAGGTTTTTGTGTCGGATGCGTGCGACAGAATTGAAGATTGTCGGTGTGAGAGAGAGACAGAGAACAGGAGTCCGGGAGAGGGGGAGGTCGCGTTTTATGCATCAAAGATTGATATAAACCATGTTTCGATATAAACTTGCATTCAAATATTTAAATTGGAGAACATGTTGTCTGCAATCCACACATGAACGAATATATGCGTATATCAAACAAGTTCATTAATTTGACTTTCAACATGTTCATGGAGTACTATAATACTGTACAACATGCTACTCAATTGAGGTGTTCAATTTTGGATTTAGTTCACTATTTTGACCTACTTAACGAGCTATTTCATTGAATCGAGATATTTCATTTTGGGTTTGATTCGCGTTTTTGAGTGGGTCAACTATTTTTCATATATTAAATCGCTAGCAACGAGCATGTAAAAACACATTACTCCCGAGCATCATCTCTCCATCTAAAAAAGAAGTGGCAAGCTAATATTTTAAAATTTGATCCGAATCGACTTGGTAAGGTAGACGTGGATGCTCGTTCTCCCAAAATTTGAACGAACCGTTAAACATCATCTCTGTTCGGTGGAATTCGCCCGAGCAAATAAATGGGAGACGCAAAATTACCATCCTATGTGGGACACGCATCAATTAGCCCGTTGTACATCGAGGGTAGGTTCGTAACTGCATCCAAGCGCGCCTTCTCCTCGACCGAAATGACATGTGCCGGATAATTCATAAATCATGGTCGGCAAAACACGCTCTCCTCGCCCGAAATAGCTCGCGCCCACTATTTCAAAACACGCTCTCCTCTCCCGAAATCGCTCACGCCCACTATAGTTCAAAACACGCCCTCCTCACTCGAAATCGCTCCCGCCCACTGTTTGGGGAGAAGCAAAGTTACTCTACTATCCCCGACCCTTAGTACACAGACCCAAGCCGAGAAGCCTATAGGCAAGGGTAGAACTGTTACTCCCCCTCACATTTCAGTCAAATGCGTCCGTAAGACATGGTTCCACTCCCCTCCCAATACCCTCCCCCCGCCCGCCCCCCCATTCATACCTCGTGGGCGCCAAATCACCTTCTCCCCGGGAAGCTCCCTTCTCCCGAGCCGCGAAACCTCAGCCCCACCTCCATGGTGCCCCCCACCACACCAATTTCACAGCCGCCCTCCTCCCTAATGCCAGAGACGATGTCCATTTGCCATCGTGCATTGGGCCGTGTGCCTCTTACTCCGTGCTGTTGGTGCTGCCTCGACGACGGCCACGTGAACCGTACCGGAGACGATTCACCCCCGCCGTTGTTCATGGCGCCGGAGCGGCTCCAACTTCGGATCCGTCCAGAGTCCTGGCGCTGCTTCCGCGTAGCCGTCGACCGTCGCGACATTGCTCTTTCCCTGCCACCGGTCGCCACCGCAACCATGCCGGCTTCACCGACTCGGCAGCTGGACCTGCCCACTTCACCATGCCGCCAGATAGGTCGCACCCTCATCTCAAATCACTTTATTTAGGCGTCAGTTGTCTGAATTTTTATTCTGGGCCAATCGATTCCTAATGGGAAGCAGCACCCCTCGAGGCGGCAGAGCTCCTATGCCGCCGGTTGGCTGGTGTCTAACGTAAGGGTGCGGGGCGCAAGTTCGCCAGGGAAGCAGCGCCTAGATGGCTATCTTTTAGAGTTGCGTGGGTTGAAGGTACTGCCGCCGCCGGATCTGGATGACGGGGAGTCTTTGTGGATTGGCCCGGGGGCGGCGCAACCACGGCAGTGCGGTGGGGCGGGGAGCGGGGTTTTGGCTGGGGCCACGGACGGTGGAGGCAGGCTGCTCTGCCGTTGGTCGCTGGCTCTTCGGGGAAGATTCTGAACAGTGTCAGCCGGGAGGCACAAGACGTCCAGCCATCCAGCGTAGATCGGACAGTACCAAAATAAAATAAAATCGTGTGACCCCAATTTAGTCTTCAGTCAACAGACGTGTGACCACTCTCGTACCTTGCTGTTGATCTCTTAGTGTATTTCTTCAGATCAAAGAGATATGTCGTTCTTAACATTATGCGTTATCTGCATCTTCAGACACACCGTCTTCCGACTCACCACAGCTGCTCCAACAAGGGAAGCATACACCAGAAGGGAGCTATAGTCCCCACTCAACAGTTCCCTGCATCGAATGCATGTGCCCGACATGGACAACCACAACAACTGCAGGGCCATCGACAAGTCAGCACATGATGCTCACTCCTATGGATGGCAGCCAGATAGGTTGTACCCTCATCTTACTTGTGTGCAACATTTATGGCTTTGTTATTCATCTAAGCATGGAAAATAGATCATCACATTTCACTTTATATTCATGCTGATCTCTTACAGGTCTTGTTCAGGAGTTAACGCTGTTCTATAGTTCAGCTAAGATACTTGTTCTTTAGGTAACGCTGTTCCATAGTTATCATCCATCAGCCAATGCTATCCCATAGGCTGGTGATTATAGTATTATACCACTTCTAGTATTACCTATGTTGTTCTTTGATACTTTTGTGTGCCATCTAGTTAATCTTGAGTACAAACGATACATATTATGTAGCTTTCATCTGTGTTCTCCCTTTAGTTTATGAGACCTGTTGCTGCTAGTTAATCCCAGTCCTACTATTTATGTCGTCTCCTACATGCACTCATTACATAAATCTAACTACTAGTTGTCTTCCATGCATGTCGGATATAATTGCACACACTGATATATCCACAAGAACCTCACGGAGCAATGTAAAGGCCAATAAACTTGATGTCAATGATACCCAATATGATGGAACACATAAAGGCAGTTCTTCAGAAGACTTGCAGAAAGATGATGAATCCTCTTCACCCCACAAGGTCCTTGCTCTAACTTGGCCTGTGATATGGGTACAACATGCATATAATGTCCTGGAGTGTATCTACTCTGTTGCAATGCCATGTGCTTAGCATGCTGATCATGCATGTAAATATGTCATGCCTTCCTGTTTTTCAGTACCTATTCCATTCATGATAACATGTTTTCAAATTCAAGTACTGTCATTCTACTCTATCGCAATGCCATCTGCTTAATTTGGACATCATGCTTCTGAATATCTTATGCATTGTTATTCATCAGTATGTACTTCATCTATCTACCATACCATGTTTTTTCACATTGAAGTGTTGTTCTAGTGCTCTGTTGCAATGCCATCTTATTTTCCCAATCATACACGTGTATGTTGCCTTAGTTATTTCTGTACGTATTCTGCTAGCATACAGTTTTACATTCAACTAGTGTTTTTTGCTGTGTTGTCCTGTCGTATCCCTAGCTCTTACACCATACTCCCTTCGTCCGGATTACATGTTGCCGAAATGGATAAAAAGGATGTATCTAGAACTGAAATACGCCTAGACCCATCCATTTCTTTCCGGATGGAGGGAATACATGTCAATATGTCATGCCTTTCTATTCTTCAGTACCTATTCCATCTCTCTGCTGTCGCATGTTTTATAATTAAAGCACCATTCTTCTATACAAGGCATGCAAGGGGAATACGACTATGTTAGAATCTGAAGGGTTACAAACAAGGCCTTTGCAAAAGATCCAAACGCCAGGAGATAATAAACCAACTCCAGCTTTTATAGATATGCTCCAGCACAGAGAAACCCAACTCCTACTGATAATAAGCAGATTCCAGTGGCCAAAGAACTAGTCCGCTCCAGTCCAGCAAAAATATGTCAACTCAATTCTAAGAAGCGTGTGCGTATCCTTGCATCATGAAATTTTATAGCATGCTGATCATATTTTCTACATGTTTCTTACCCATCTCTCTTTTAGAAAATAAGCTTAACAGATAGAAGAATTTCTGCAATGGTATCATTTATGAGGAAAGATTCTTGTAGGAATTCTCCGTGCTCCAATGTAGATGTAAGTACCTGTTGTATATCACTATATTTTTACATCATCATGTATTTTGTTAATCGGCGTGAATCCAACCTTTATCTGATCTAAATTTAGTTGTAGCAAAATGTATGATTAAAGGCCACAATGTTGATTTTTGCAAGGAAAACTGTCTGGTAGTTTTGCATCCTGAGCTGCATGAGTGTACTATCTCATATCAGTGGGTTTAAATACTTTGGTTCTGCAGTCGGTTTTTTTACTATGTTGTCCTGTCGTATCCATGGCTCTTACATCATACTCCCTTCGTCCGGATTAAATGTCGCAGAAATGGATAAAACTGGATGTATCTAAAACTGAAATACGCCTAGACCCATCCATTTATTTCCGGATGGAGGGAATACATATCAATATGTCATGCCTTTCTATTCTTCAGTTCCTATTCCATCTCTGCTGTAGCATGTTTTATAACTGAATCACCATTCTTCTATATAAGGCATGTAAGGGGAAGACGGCTATGTTAGAATATGAAGGGTTACAAACCAGGTCTTTGCAAAAGATCCAAATGCCAGGAGATAATAAACCAACTCCATTTTTCATAGATACTGCTCCAGCACAGAGAAACCCAATTCCCACTGATAATAAGCAGATTCCAGTGGCCAAAGAACTAGTCCGATCCAGTCCAGCAAAAGAATGTCAACTCCATTCTAAGAAGCATGTGCGTATCCTCGCATCATGAAATTTTATAGCATTCTGATCATATTTTGTACATGTTTCTTACCCATCTCTCTTTTAGAAAATAAGGTTAAACGATACAAGACTTCCTTCGTTGGGATCGTATTTGAGGAAAATATCTTGCGGGAATTCTCTGTGCTCCAATGCTGATGTATGTACCTATTGTATATGACTATATTTTTACATCAGCATGTATTTTGTTAATCGGCATGAATCTAACCTTTATCTGATCTAAAATTAGTTGTAGCAAAATGTTTGATAACCCACAAGTATAGGGGATCGCAACAGCTTTCGAGGGTAGAGTATTCAACCCAAATTTATTGATTCGACACAAGGGGAGCCAAAGAATATTCTCAAGTATTAGCAGCCGAGTTGTCAATTCAACCACACCCAGAAACTTAGTATCTGCAGCAAAGTGTTTAGTAGCAAAGTAATATGATAGTGGTGGTAGCGGCAACAAAAGTAAAGACAACAAAATTAATGTTTTTGGTATTTTGTAGTGATTGTAACAGTAGCAGCGGGAAAGTAAATAAGCGAGAACCAGTGTATGGAAAACTCGTAGGCACTGGATCAGTGATGGATAATTATGCCAGATGCGGTTCATCATGTAACAGTCATAACATAGGGTGACACAGAACTAGCTCCAATTCATCAATGTAATGTAGGCATGTATTCTGTATATAGTCATACGTGCTTATGGAAAAGAACTTGCATGACATCTTTTGTCCTACCCTCCCGTGGCAGCGGAGTCCTATTGGAAACTAAGGGATATTAAGGCCTCCTTTTAATAGAGAACCGGAACAAAGCATTAGCACATAGTGAATACATGGACTCCTCAAACTATGATCATCACCGGGAGTGGTCCCGATTATTGTCACTTCGGGGTTGCCGGATCATAACACATAGTAGGTGACTATAGACTTGCAAGATAGGATCAAGAACTCACATATATTCATGAAAACATAATAGGTTCAGATCTGAAATCGTGGCACTCGGTCCCTAGTGACAAGCATTAAGCATAGCAAAGTCATAGCAACATCAACCTCAGAACATAGTGGATACTAGGGATCAAACCCTAACAAAACTAACTCGATTACATGATAAATCTCATCCAACCCATCATCGTCCAGCAAGCCTACGATTCAATTACTCACGCACGACGGTGAGCATCATGAAATTGGTGATGGAGGATGGTTGATGATGACGACGGCGATGAATCACCCTCTCCGGAGCCCCGAACGGACTCCAGATTAGCCCTCCCGAGAGGTTTTAAGGTTTGGCGGCGGCTCCGTATCGTAAAACACGATGATTTCTTCTCTCTGATTTATTCTCTCCGAAAGCAAATATATAGAGTTGGAGTTGGCGCCGGAGGGCATCCAGGGGGCTCACGAGGTAGGGGGCGCGCCCTAGGGGGGGGGGGGCGCCCCCCACCCTCGTGAGAAGGGTGTGGGGCCCCTGGTCTTCATCTTTGGCGAGGATTTTTTATTGTTTTCTCTAAGATGTTCCGTGGAGTTTTAGGTCATTCCGAGAATATTTGTTTTCTGCACATAAAACAACACCATGGCAATTCTACTGAAAACAGCGTCAGTCCGGGTTAGTTCCATTCAAATCATACAAGTTAGAGTCCAAAACAAGGGCAAAAGTGTTTTGAAAAGTAGATACGACGGAGACGTATCAACTCCCCCAAGCTTAAACCCTTGCTTGTCCTCAAGCAATTCAGTTGACAAACTGAAAGAAAGAAAGAAAAACTTTTACAAACTCTGTTTGCTCTTGTTGTTGTAACTATGTCAAGCCAGCATTCAAGTTTTCAGCATAGATCATAACTAACCACATTTGCAATAATTCTCAGGTCTCATAGTTACTCATATCAATAGCATAATCAACTAGCAAGCCATAATAATAAATCTCAGATGACAACACTTTCTCAAAACAATCATAATATGATATAATAAGATGGTATCTCGCTAGCCCTTTCTGAGACCGCAAAACATAAATGCAGATCACCTTTAAAGATCAAGGACTGACTAGACATTGTAATTCATGGTAAAAGAGATCCAATCATAGTCATACCCAATATAAATTAACAGTGATGAATGCAAATGACGGCTGTGCTCTCCAGCTAGTGCTTTTTAATAAGAGGGTGATGACTCAACATAAAAGTAAATGGATAGGCCCTTCGCGGAGGGAAGCAGGGATTTGTAGAGGTGCCAGAGCTCGGTTTTGAAATAGAGATAAATTGTATTTTAAGCGGTATACTTTCATTGTCAACGTAACAACTAAGAGATGGCGATATCTTCCATGCTAAACACATTATAGGCGGTTCCCAAACAGAATGGTAAAGTTTATACTCCCCCTCCACCAACAAGTATCAATCCATGGCTTGCTCGAAACAACGAGTGCCTCCAACATACATCAGGTCCCAGGGGGAGTTTTGTTTGCAATTAATTTTGATTTAGTTTGCAGTTTGCATAAAGCATGGGACTGGTCATCCCGGTGACCAGCCATTTTCTTGGGAGTGAGGAGCGGAGTCCACTCCTCTTGAGAATAACCCGCCTAATATGGAAGATAAGGACAACCTTGGTTGATACATGAGCTATTCGAGCATACAAAACAGAATGTTTATTTGAAGGTTTAGAGTTTGGCACATACAAATTTACTTGGAACGGCAGGTAGATACCGCATATAGGAAGGTATGGTGGACTCATCTGCAATAACTTTGGGGTCTAAGGGATTGGATGCACAAGCAGTATTCCCGCTTAGTACAGGTGAAAGCTAGCAAAAGACTGGGAAGCGACCAACTAGAGAGCGACAACAGCCATGTACATGCATTAAAATTAATAAACATTGGATGCAAGCATGAGTAGGATATAATCCACCATGAACATAAATGTCGTGAAGTCTATCACTACAGGAAACGGGAGATTTGCCGTCAGTACTATTCTTTGCCGTAAGCTTTTCATCGGGACAGACGGCAAAGACCAATTTTGCCGACAGTTGCTGACGGCAAAACATACTTTGCCGTCTGTAATTAAAAAGACTGACAGCAAAGAAAATGACAGACGGGAAAGTGCTCACTTTGCCGTCTGTAAATAAAAATACAGACGGCAAAATCTACTTTGCCATCTATAAATAAAAAACATACGACAAAGGTCTTTGTCGTCTGTGTTTTTATTTACAGACGGCAAAGTGAGCACTTTGCCGTCTGTAAATAAAAAGACAGACGGCAAAGAAGAAACACAGCACACGGATCGATCTCCTGGATCGATGACATGACACTATCTGGGCCACCCGTACCTGCCTCTCTCTCTCACCGTGCGCGCCCCAACCCACCCACGCACGCCCCCACCCACTGGCCCACCACCACCCACGCACGCCCCCACCCACTAGCACACCACCACCCACGCACGCCCCAATGCGCTGGTGACTGGCCCACCACCACCCGCTGGCCTGCGTTATCCTCTCCCCTCGTTCGTCTCTCCCTTCCCTGCCCGCATCTTTCTCTCTGTCTCGCCCGATGGCAGCCATCGCTTGCCTCATCTCTCGCCCGCTGCCTATGCCCGCCTCCACGCGCAACCGCCGCCGAGCGCCCGCCCGCCTCCACGCGCCGCCGAGCGTGGCCCGCCACCGCACGCCGCCGAGCGCCCGCCCGCCTCCACGCGCCGCCGAGCGTGGCCCGCCACCGCACGCTGCCGAGCGCCGCTATCTGCCCGCCTCCGCCCGCGCCACCGGCAGCTGCTGCCTGTGCCCGCGTCGGCGCGTCGGCGCGCCGCCAAGCACCGCCCGCGTCCGCGCGCGTCGCCCCACCAACCGCACCATCGAGGTCCTGCAGGCGGCTCCCTCTCTCTTCCGACGACCTCAACGTCGACCACGGGGGCGACCTCGACGATGACGCCACGCGGACGACATCACGGGCGACCACGGGAGCGACCTCGACGATGATGGCGCGCGGACGACCTCACCGATGACCACGGGGGAAGGGCCATGGCGGCGGGTGTGGGCGCAGCCGGCGGCGGCGCGGACGGAGAAGGGCGGGCGTGGGCGCAATCAGCGGCGGTGCGGCCGGAACACTAGCAGGGCGGCGGGCTTGGCCTGGCACGGCGGCAGGCGCAGCATGGCAGGGTGTCAGGCGCGCGCGTGGCTTGCCTGGAAAGGACGATGAGGACGGGCAGGGCAGCATCCTCGGGCAGGAACGAGTTTTTTTTAAAAATAAATAAAAAAACAGATTTGCCGTCTGTAACTTGGTTGGGCCAATGGCAAAAACGCAAATTCGGCTCACGGCAACAATGTAAACTATGCCGTCTGGCCGATAAAACGTAGACGGCAAAGTGTCAGTTTAGCTGACGGTAAAGATTTTGCCGTCTGTCCTATAAAATGCTGACGGCAAAGTTCTCTTTGCCGACTTACCTTTGACGTCTGCTTTCTGACGGCAAAATCTTTGCCGTCTGTGATCCACAGACGGCAAATTACTTGATTCCTGTAGTGTATGTTGATTTTGTTTCAACTACATGTGTGAACATGTGCCAAGTCAAGTCACTTAAATCATTCAAAAGAGGATACTACCTCATCATACCACATCATAATCATCTCAATAGCATGTTGACACACAAGGTAAATCATTATAACTCATAGCTAATCAAGCATGGCACAAACAATTATGACCTTTAATTGTCATTGCAGACATGTTTATTCATAATAAGCGGAATTAAGAACGAGAGACTCATCATATTTATAAAAACAAAAGAGGTCGAGTTCATACCAGCTTTTCTAATCTCAGTCAGTCCATGATATATCATCATAATTGCCTTTCACTTGCACGACCGAACGGTGTGAATAATAATAAGAGTGTACGTGCATGGGACTAAGCTGGAATCTGCGAGCATTCAATAAACAGGAGAAGACAAGACAATATGGGCTCTTGGTTAGATCAACAATAATGCATATAAGAGCCACTTCAACAGTTTAATTATGGTCTTCTCCTACTGACCCCAAAGAAAAGAAGAGAAATAAAACTATTTACACGAGAAAGCTCCTAACAAGCAAAAGAAGAATGGGAAATATTTTTGGGTTTTTTTTTTTAATTATTACTACTACAGCAGAAAAATAAACTACTACTATTTTTTGGTTTTTTTTAAGGTTTAACAAACACACAAGAAGAAAGCAGGAAAAAGAAAAATAAATTAGCATGGATATTACAGTGAAAAAGTATGAGCACCGACATCTAGCAATAAGTGTGTGTGAACATAAATGTAATGTCGATGAGAAATACGTACTCCCCAAGCTTAGCCTTTTGGCCTAAGTTGGTCTATGGCCACGGCTGGCCTGGCGGATATCTATCTATCTATCTATCTATCTATATCTATCTATCTATCTATCTATCTATACCTATACTAATTACAGACTCCTAAAAAATTACCACGTTAATCAGAAATTACGAGCCGTTAATCTGGTGGGACCTGATTATTATGGTGTAGATTGATTCATGAAATCCTACATAAAAAAACTTGATATCTTTTTTTTATCTCACGCACCTCTCTTTCATGTGTCCCTTTAAACTTGGACTCTCTTTTATCTATCTATATCTATCCATCTATCATCTATTAATTAATCACAAAACAGCAAAAAAATGAAAACGATTGATTTTGTAGGTCTGAATTATAACGCTCCCATCATGCCCGTAATTATCATCACACAAAAAATCCCACCCACATGAATCTTTCACAACAAACTACCTACAAGAAGGGGAAAAAGAGAATCATCTCTAATCATGGCCGCATTCATATCTTCTTGCGTGGATGATCGAATTGGATCCAGGATCCATCCATGGCGCTCCTTCAACAACCCACCATGGCAACGCCTTGGTATGGAGCGCTCGGATGCAGCGTCGAGCGGGAGGTCGGCCCCCTCGAGATGCAGCGCTAGACGCCTGGTCGAGCGCCTCTGATTCATGCACCCACACGAGTAGGAGCATCTGGCCCCACATCTGCTAGGGTTGCTTGCTGCCATCACCGTTGAACTGGGGACCGGGCCGACGAGGCCGCTATGGCGGCAGCACCACCGCCGGTTGATCTGTTGGGCAACTCGTGGACGGCACTTGGTTCAAGCAGGAAACTAACATATACTGCCCGATGTATGCCTGCCCAGGGATCTGCTCCTTTCCTTCCCTCACTGACGATGATTTTCCATTGACCTTCTCACCTTTGAATCCTAAAGTCTCCTCTTTCTGCAAAAAAATAAAAAATGTAAATTTCCTTTCGCTTTTTTTCTTTTAATTTTATTTCTGCAAATTATTTGTTTACCACTTCAGCAACTATTTCAACATATTTTCTTTAAGAAACTAATTAGACTTTGGTTAGTTAATGGCTTCTTTCATGGTACAATTTTAATTTATCTCTGCAACGATCAAAATATGTCATCTTCTTTTGTAATTTACTGATAACACGTAACTAGGTTTAGTGTTCACGTCGGCAACGTGAAGGCTCAGCTGATTCCTGTTCGGTCAATGTAAAAGGTAACTCTCGCACTGTACACCTACGATAGCAGCCATCAATAACATCTTCAGGAGCATTGGACGGCAGCGCTTTAGCCTCAACTCGGATCATTCTGGTAGGTAAGCGATGTGCCTCTACTCTTTGCAGACAGCTACAGAAGCATATCAACTGACTCCCCATGTATTGCCCAGATACAGAGGCCGGAGGTCATCATCATTTTCAAAAAAAAAGTATCAGGGTCTTCATCGTCCGTGATTGATTCTTTGCATGACTCCTTAAGAATGGTATCTCATTCTGCCATACAGGTTATAGTACATAAATCTTTTACATCTTCGTATTACATGAATGGATCGAATAAGTGTTTGCTTGAGATATGAGACCTAAGATATATACATAGTTACATACCCGTGAATATAACTATGTACATGGAACTAAAATTCAATATGATATGTGCTTATAAATTTGGCCGGAACATGATAACCCTATTAATTTTTATCATGATAGTATTCTGACGCGGAATTTTTCATGGTAATAAGTACAAAGAACCGAGAAAGTATAATTTAGCCACAGTTCTATTCCACCAAATAAATTAATATTGCTGTTACTAATCCTTTATTTGTTGGTAGTACATAGTGTGTAAGTCTTGAAAACAGACAACTGCTGTAAGTGATATTCTTTTGGATCCCTTTGATTAATATCCTATTGATGGAATGTGAAGTCAATTTTGTTTTCCCGATCTAATGTTGGGCTAAGGGATTTTGACAACACTGAGATAAGTTGATGTCCAATATATATATTCTTACAAAAGAGCATCTCAATTCTCAGCACATTACGGCCGTTAAAAGTGGTTTGGTCACTTCGAGGAATATTCAAGAAGAAAAGTCTCTTCGGTGGCCATCAGAAACCGGAAAACATAAGAGCATCACAGCTACTCGACAGCAGGTGCATTTCAAGACGGAAAAAGACGGCTTCCCGTGGCCTAAGTTCATGGCCGAGGTGTTCCCACACCATGGCCAGACCACGTAGTACCTTCACTCAAAAGCAATGCAGTTCAACATGCTGGAGCGACCCACATTTGGCTGCAAAGTGATGGCCACTGAGTAGACTAATGACACTATTGTTTCATTTCGGGTGAGTTACTCTTATATCAAAGGCAGTACTATATGTATGTTAGTTTGACCTCAACAGATTAGATAATTTTTTATATTGTGGTGTCATATTTGATAAGTATGGTTTTCTATGTTCAATTTCCTAACGCTATTTTTCCTGAAATTTGTATAATTCAAGGAAAAAATTAGTGCGTTACAGCAAAACAGCGCCGGCCTCGAATACGCTATTAGCGTGATATATCGCGCTATCGCATGCTATTAACAAGACGTTGTATATACTGATATATTTAGTGAGGCAATTCTCAATGCGCAACAACATTGTTGTTAGCGATGCTATATCGCCCTATTTTTCAGTGGTATCATTAGCAGAAGATTATGTATGTACCATTTTTAATGTAATTAATTAAAGAAAGTGTAAAATAATAGTTATTGTAAAGATTTTTTAAATATGATATAAATAAATAAATCATTTTGTTTAAATATCGAAAATTTAAGTATTACCTTAGTTTCAATTTACATCACATGCATATTAGTTGTCTTAAGTGAAACTTCTTAAATTTTGACCAAGTTTTTTATAGAAAAGTTTACCAACATCAACAATACCAAACCAGTACAATTAGACTAATCTTTGAGTATATTTTCACATAATATATATTTTTATTGCAAATGTTCTTATTGTTATCTATAAATCAATGACTTAAAACAAACCTAATATGCATAGTAAATTGAAAGAAAGAAGTATAAAAATCAGGATGTCGAAGCAGGCCACTGGATGAATTTAAATTGGTTAGGTCAAGCCATTTTGGTTATCACTCATTTGGTAGCCTAGCCCGTGCGTATGCACGGGTTGACGACTAGTCCATAATAATAGTTGTTGGGGTCGTACTGTGATGAGGAGGAATAGTTGGGATCATACTGATGTGCAACTGTTATCGCCTGCTGAGCTGCAGCGTGGAGTCGAGCTGCCTCCGCTCTCCCCTCATACTCTTCTGCCTCCTCTCTGGTAATAACATATCTTCCTTTTGTCTGTGAATCAAAGAAGGCAGGAGCAGGGCGAGTAATACGGAAAACACGTCGTTTATTAAAAATTAAACGATATAAGAGAGGTGATTTAGGTCTCTCGACGAACTGGTGCGAAGCCATAGAGTCATAATCTAAATATGCAGGAGGCAACTCCATATCACCCTCACGAACACAATGAACTATATACATCTAACACTCCTGACGGTGGTGGTTATTGGCTCACTACTGTTGGATGGATTGGAGTTGGAGTCCTAGAAAATAAGCTCGAGGTTCGCCGAGTCCCCGATCAACAAGAAGGTTGGTTGTTTCTTCTCTGCTGTTGAGGCCATCGAGGTGATTGCTCGCTGCCGATGGAGATGCGGAAGGCTGGATCTGGCAGGTTAGGTTCGAGCATATCATGGTGGTAGGTTGGATCTGGCTCCTGCAATCACCATGGAAGGCCGGCCAATATCGCCATGCCACTGCATCTTCAAGCTGAAGGGTGGTTGTTTCCTGTTCCTCCCGCCATGATGTCATATGGGAGGAAGTACTACTTCTCGTCGTAAGCCATGGAGTCACGCTATGGCGCCCTCATTGCCCCAAGTGGCTTTTCCCCCGGCAACAGTGAGTGAATCCCGTGTGGAGGTGGTGGACTCAGTCGCGTTTTCAATTCCAGTTCATCGTCCTTCTTGCAAAAGTCAAGGGATTTGCTTGTATTTTCCAATTTCTATAAGGTCCTTTGTAATATGTGTTGCACTCTTGCTTGTGGAATAAATATTGGATCTTTAAGAATCCCACTGCTGTTAAAAAAATCAATTTCCTTACTTGCATGCACAAAGTTATTTGATAGGTGCACTTAAGAATAAAAAAAGATAACGGCTAAGTACACACACCAAAAATACAAACAACCAGATCATGGCATTAAAAATGTTTCTCTTAAATAAAAATGATTTATAAGTTAAATCATTTGTCTCGCCATCAAGGCTCCTGGAGCTAGATCTTGCTTCGGTATGTTCTGACAAAAAAATCAGACCCCAAAAGTTTGCCAGCCCAGAGTTTATGAAGTTACAACTGCTTATTGGTAACAAAGTCACCATGTGGCAACTTTGTTATAACTAGAGATGATACTCCGCGCAGCGTTAGACTAACAATATGTGAACTGAAACTATTGAATAGTATTATATTTGCTTATTATATATTTATGGAATATTTATTATGTATGAGTAGTATGCGTGGTGCTAAGGCTAGTGGATGAGACTTGCCTGCTCCTCCGTCGTGTGCCCATCCGTGCTTCCGTCTACGTGGCTTGATTTAATTGGAACAAAATAAGGCCCGGCCCCACCCCTTAAAATCAGGGGGGGGGGAGATGATTAGATTAGTAAGAAAAAAGAAAAAAAGACAGCCGTAGGATGAAGTGGGAACACGGATGTGAGCACAGGAAGGGAGCAGGCAAGCCGGATCCAAGGCTAGTCCCAGTGCTCCAACCTGGATCGGTGCTTAGCCTGCCATATCAGCAAAATTCATACGTGGCAGGTTAATTAAGGAGGAGAGAGAGCGAACCGGTAACCCCACGAAGGAACGACTCCAAGCACACGACCCTAGGTGAAAACACAGTAAATTCGATCCCGTGTGAAGCGCCGTATACCTTCGTCTCTTTTGTTTTTATCCCTTTCTTCCCATCGACCGAGCGGCGCCTTCGCCTCCTCTTCCTCCTCGCCGTGCGCCGCCGCCCCAGCGCATCCACTTCGTCCTCACCGCGCGGTGCTGCCACGCCTCTCAATCGCCGCGTCAGCCGTCGTTCCCCCTGGTCGTTGAAGCTCCGGCGGATCCTCGAGTTTGCATGGACCGCCCTGTTCAGTTCAGTTCGCCATTGGCGCCACAACTTCAGTTCACCGCAGTCGGGAGCTCCTCCGGCCACTCACAGGCGGCTCAAAGGTAATTATTTCTTTTCACAAAAGTAGATCTGCTAGTTTGTTTCAAAACGTTCAATTTCACCCTGTGCTTGCTCTCTCCTGTCCATGCTTAGATGGGTTTTTTCTCTGCTTCTTGCTAATTGATAGTTTGAACCACATGTAATTGATAGACTGAACCTTAGCATCGAGACTCTAATTTGAATAGCATATCATCTGAACCATAGATAATTGATAGTCTGAAGTCTGAACCATGCAGAATTGAGTCTGATTTAAATAGTATGTGATCTCAACGGCATGGCCTAGTCCCAGAAATTTAGTATGAGAATAGTATCAACATTGATGCAATGGACACTAGCTTGTATCAGGATACTACAGAACTAGCTCCGCCGGCCAGCCACAATCTGCTCGATGGTATCTTCCTTTCACAAATCAGAATACTCTTTTGTTCTGTATCCTAGTGCGCCTCATGCTTTGTCCCTCCCATTCTTGCTTAGATGAGATTTTTCTCTGCATCAGACTTGGGCTGTGGCCAAAATTTGACTGATAATTGGCCAAGAAGACCTAGTTGATTTCAATTCATAATTTTTGTTCAGTTCAGAAAGTTCTAATTGATTTCAGAACGTACTAGTTCAGCTCATAATACACAATGGTTTAGTTCATTTGAGTTTGGAGTTACTTGTAGTTGGAAGGGACGTAGTTGATTATACTACATCTAGATACGTCTGTAGCAATCCTTTTATATAGGATCAAACTGAGTTCAGTTCAGTTTAGAACCAACAATTAATTTGAAGGTATTGCTATCTACTCTTACGAATTATCAGGCAACAATTTTTTTGACAGAACCAAACTGAGTTTTATTGATCTGATGGAAATGCATAAGGATCTATTGATCTGAAGTTTCAGATGTTGTACACGGACAATTTGAAGTTCTATGAGAAATTGGTTCAGACAGAATAAGATTAGGGTGTATAAAATTACTCTGATTTTAGTAGATGAAGCAAAATCAAACGCAATTCTGTTTTTATGACGAGAAGTTCGTCACTTAACTTGTTCGATCTTATTCTGATGTGTACAATTGTTGTCTTGTTTGTTACATGTTTCAGGCCTATGTATAACCATCCACCAGATGATCCTGATGATACAGATCAACAACATGATAGTGATGCCAGAAACACTACATATCCAACAGAGTTATACACACTTGATGAATTCCTAGCCGAGGAGGACATGCTAGACTCCTTCGCCGAGGAGATTGCTGTGGAGTTGAAGGGAACACTTGAGGCTCTTCAAGCAAGATCACTTAGCAGGACTGGTCCGAGGATATACGTGAATAGACCGCGTGAAGAAGCACATCAACAGCTTGTACGAGATTACTTCTGTGACAATCCTCTCTACCGCGCCAAAAAATTTCGGAGAAGATTCGGGATGAGACGACCTCTCTTTCTTTGCATCGTCAATGCGCTAGGTGAGTGGTCTCCATACTTCACCACAAGGACAGATGCGCTTAACCGTGAAGGGCTCTCTCCACTTCAAAAGTGCACGGCGGCAATACGCCAATTGGCTTATGGCACACCTGCAGATAGTCTTGATGAATATCTCAAGATTGGCGAGACTACCGTAGTTGATTGCTTGAAGAACTTTGTGCAAGGAGTGATTGATACCTATGTTGCAGAGTATTTGCGAGGCCCCAACACTGAAGATACAGAGCTCTTACTCTGCATTGGCGAAGGTCGTGGGTTTCCTGGCATGTTAGGAAGCCTGGATTGTATGCATTGGCGTTGGAAAAAATGTCCTATTGCATGGAAGGGCCAATTTACTCGTGGCTATAAAGGGTGGCCTAGTCTTATTCTGGAAGCAGTTGCTTCGCAAGATCTCCGGATATGGCATGCCTACTTTGGTATTGCTGGGTCAAACAATGACATCAATGTGCTAAATCAATCGCCATTGTTTATCAAGCAACTGAAAGGCCAAGCTCCTCGAGCGAACTTTTTTGTAAATGACAAGGAATATCAACATGGTTATTACCTTGTAGATGGGATATACCCAGAATGGGCAGCTTTTGTGAAGACAATATCAATGCCACAAACAGAGAAGCACAAGTTGTTTGCTGCACATCAGAAAGGGGCAAGGAAGGATGTGGAACGTGCTTTTGGTGTTTTGCAGGGTCGATTCTCTATCTTGCGTCGTCTTGCACGTTTGTATGACCGGGGTGATATCCAGAAGGTCATGATAGCTTGCATCATTCTTCACAATATGGTAGTCGAGGATAAAAAAGAAGCGGCGGCTAATATTCTTGATTTGAACAAGGAGGCGGGTACATCCATTGTTCTACCATCAGTATTCACACACGGTGACATACAGGTATTCGCTCGGGTGCTACAAAGGGATGCAAGAATCCGAGATTGTGGGACTCACAGAGCACTCAAAACTGATTTGGTAGAGCATATTTGGAAAAAGTTTGGGCCAAAATAGATTATTATCATCATTTATTTTAAGCATCATTAATTGTAGGTGTAATTTCATGTATTTTCATAATATCTTATTGGCACTTTATGTATGGACTCAAGTCAACTATATTTCCACGTGTTTTCCTCAAGGGATATTATTTGCTTAATACGTAGCACAAATATGCCACAAAGTTTATATACTACAAAAGATCCTTGGACTAATTAAATGAAGAGAGCTTAGCTACAAGAAGCTAAGCACCTATGCATTGGGGAGTTTGGTTGCTAAGCTATTTAATATGCTTAGCACCCCATCGAAGCACCGGTCCATTGGCAGCAGCCTAATGTGGGTCGTTTCTTATGCATGCACGATGGCATGACGAGGTGGCATATTTGCATGTTAAAAGATTTGGAGAAAGTGGAGATCAATTATTTAGGTCATGCATGGTGGCATATTGGGAGAATAGATGTTAGGCATATTGGGGATCAACTATTTAGGTATACAGAATTTCACTAAAACCTAGGTAATAATTTCAGTTGGATTTTTAAATATACGCACGTGGGATCTAGTATCAAAATTGTCGTTGAGACAAATCATATTGTGAAGATGGATAGTTAATCAAATGGGGTATGCTACGCGTCGGCCGGTAGATCTTTTTAAAATATCCGCCGCCTCACGTGCCGTCCGATCTAGGTTGCTCAACGTACGATCACTCTTTGCAACAAGAGTATTGTTTTAGAAACAACGGTGACTATTGCAACAAGAGCTTTGTTTCAGAAACACATTGGTGAATATCACAGAAAGAGCTTTGTTTCAGAAACATTGGTGATGTTGCAAAAACATCTCTGCGTATGATCCCTCTTTGGAACAAGAGCTTTGTTTCAGAAACAACTATTGCAACAAGGGCTTTGTTTCAGAAAAAAAAATGCCGCACAGGGTCGGGACGGATCAACAGGGAGGGGCTCCCCAGACAACATCGATTGAGAGGCCAAGCGATGCGCCGCGTGCCGCTGGAATGACGACCGGGTCGTGCAGATCTCAGGCACAGTCGCCTATGTCGGCTGGTGGCTTGGCGATCCCGATCGATCTAGATGCAGGGCAAGAGAGATGTGAGTGGCAGGGTGGCCAGCTGCCTGGTCGACGACAAGTGAGGCAACAAAAGAAAAGAGGAGGGATGGAAGTGGGGCGGCGAAGGCCTGCCTCGCCAGTGAACGATGGCTGACAGAACCCAGAGCAGGCCTGCGGCGAGCACGGACGTACCTGGTCATCTGTCGGCAGCAAGTGCTGAGTTGCAGAAACACTTTTGAAACATAGGTGAAGTTGTAAGAACGTAAAGTAGGTGAGAGTCGCTCCTAACCGTCCGATCAACAACAAATCAAACGCCAACGGAGGCGGTCGACGCACACGGAAAGACCAGCCAGGCGAATACAAGCATTTCCCATCCCAAACAAAAAAACATACGGAGAGTCCTGCTGCTGGGCTAGCCGACCAACACACGAGCTTATATATATGTACGCACGCATCATCGTTTGCGTCGATCTGATCTGAAAGAAACAACATCGATCGATTGGATCATAATATGGCGTCGTGGTCCGACCTGCCGCTGGATCTCCTCGGCATCATCGTCGCCTGTTTCGGCACTTTGCCTGTCGACCGAGCACGCTTTGCCGCCGTCTGCCGCTCGTGGCATATGCCGCCGTGCGCCACCACGAGCGTCGTCGCCTGCCGTGGGTCATGTCATGGGACAACCGCGTCATGATCCCCTTCAACGGCTCCGAGTATAACCTTCTATGCTTCCCCGAAGACGGCGTCGGCGTCGTCGGCTCCACGGACTCCTGGCTCGCCGTCGGCCTCGGCACCAAGCAGGAGTTCGAGGAGGGGATCAAGTGCATCTACACCGGCTACGTCCTGCACAACCCCTTCTCCGGCACGACCGTGCCGCTCACCGTGCTCAACGACATCATCGTCAACATTGAGACCTGCTTGATCTACAAGTTCCTCATGCGCTCCACCGTCGACGACTTGATCGCCGTCGTGACAAACAATGAGAAGTACCCGATCATCGTGTTCCGGCAAGGGAAAGGAGCGTGGGTGCCACGCCCGTGCACGGCTCCCTACATCAACATCATCGATGTGGCGTTTTTGGGAAACACACTCTACGCCATAACCAAGGCTGAGGACCTAATCCCCCTCAATCTTGCATTGGATGGCGATGGCAAACCCCTAGTCACCATTGGCAAGCGTGTTATCAGGCAACCACCAGGTTATGATGGTTATGATGCGTGAAACACTTCCGATTATGATGATGAAGATCATAGTGATGATGAGAGAGACGAAGAAGATGGTGACGACGGTAATGATACAGAAAAGGAGGACGTACCTGACCACGATGGCAATATAGAGGAGGATGGGAACGAGGATAACGAGGAGCAGGAGATAGCTCTCGATGACGAGGTGCCCCCAGAAGATGATGGCAGCCATCATTCAAGTTTCTCGGGTGAATTTACACATGGCAAAGTAACTGGCGAGTTCATCATTATTTCACGACATCTCATCGTGTCATGCGGAAAACTCCTCATGGTGAGGCGACATAAATACTACTACACGGTTTCCATATGTACTCATCGTGTGGAAATATTGGAGGCGGATGCAAGCACGGGCGCATGGGTGCCATTGGATGTTAGCGATGGGTTAGGCGGCGGCCGGGCACTCTTCATTAGCATGAATTTCTCTAAGTCCGTTTCAGCACCCTGTGGAGAGGTCGAGGAGGATGTCATTTATGATATTGACACAGGCGAGTTGTTCGATATGAAGACTCAGACTTCCAGACAAAAAAGATTTTGTACACCTTCCCAGGGGATAACTTGGCTCTTCCCTCCAGAGTTGGTGCTATGACCTTTTAATCGTGTTTCACCATATATAATTAGGTGTGAAAAGTTATGTGTCTTATATTATTATTTTGTAAAGGACAACACTAGCACGTGAAACATGAGAATTTTCCTCTAGCGTGACTCTACACTATACGCACCGACTTGAGGTTGGGGGCCATTGCCGCAGTCTGCAAATCTTGTTTTTGCTTCCTCTTCGGATAACCATATGGATACTCTATCCACTGCATGCGTGAATACGTGATAAATTTAGTTAGTCCAACATTATTGACCATGACTGAATTCAATATATGCAGTGGCTGGGGTAACCCTCCTTTTCACAAAAAATGACAGAATTCAATATTATGATATATTAACTCCACACATGTGGAAAATGCCACTGTAAAATAACAAAAGTCACACTTGCTATAACACTTCCAATAAATGTCGTTGCAACAGAATCGGACTCAGAAAAGAATTGATTTGGTGTTTAAAAGGAAAAGAGATGATATAATTGAAATTGAGGAAGACCAAGTATTGCCCTTGCTTGAATTGGAACAGCAACAACCTGAACAACAACATAACCAAGATGAAGGAGTTCGAACAAATGAAGTTGTTACATTCCATGAAGATGCCATTGCAGATCTTATAAACAAGAAGGATCGGAGAGTTGATTTCTAGTATGTGAGTAAGTCCATGTCTAATGTCTCGACACTTTTGTATTAGCTAACTCAATAGTGACTGATGGTTGAACTGTACTTTCACTACCGGACTTGCGGTCTATGCCTACGGCCATGGGCCGTCGGCATAGACCCATCGGCGTAGATATCGTCAGCGTAGTCTTGCCAGACCGTCGACATAGTATAGCCGTCGGCATAGGGCCCTAGGTGGCGTAGATATCGTCAGCGTAGTCTTGGCAGAGGTATGCCGACGGCTATACTATGTCACGTGGCAAAGCCGTCGGTATACCTTTGCCACGTGGCACCCCGTGGTGCTCCTGGTGGTAGGGATATGCCTACGGCAAAGCCGTAGGCATAGATGGATCTATGCCGACGGCTTTGCCGTAGGCATAGCTCTGCCACATGTCATTCCCTGATTCCTCCTGGCAGCAGGGCTATGCCTACGGCAAAGCCGTCGGCATAGATGGACGGCATAGATGTCCATCTATGCCTACGGCAAAGCCGTCGGCATAGATCTGCCATGTGGCGAGCCGTGGTAACTCCCGGGCTTATATATGCCGACGGCTTTGCCGTAGGCATAGTTTTTTTTATTTTCCCTGTTTTCTCTTTTCCAATTCATTTGACAACATTTCAAAGCAGAATAATATGGAATTATGCAGAAATATGACAGTTCATCATCTAAACATACTCAAGTTCATCTAAACATACTCAAGTTCATCATCATCATCTAAAGATCATCACCGGCGGAAGTTCATGAACATAAAAGTAGTGCAAGACATGGAACATCATAAAAGTAGGAACATGAAAGGCATGGCACGACGGCCACATGCACGGAATCATCAAGCAAGACCACCTCCGCCAAAACCACCTCCGCCAAAACCACCACCACCAAGACCACCTCCGCCAAAACCACCACCACCAAGACCACCTCCGCCAAAACTGCCACCGCGACCACCATCACTCTGCCAGATCGGAGTGACTGGGGTCGACGGAGCAGGAGTCGAGCCACCGGTCCCCTACATGTTTCAGAAAAGATTCTAACGGTAAATATGATATGATAGTGTTGAATGAACGAGAACTAGTTTGCCAGTAGTTAGGCAAATGTACTAACCGGACTATCACTGCCTAGTGCCACCCATTCATCGAACGTGGGCACGTGTGGGGGTTCTCCCGCAGGTGGTGGTGGGGGTCCCATTTGTGGTGGATCCGTGCGGTTACTCCAAGACGCCAACATAGCCTGGATGTTAGTTAAACAAGCAAACTAGAAGGTCAGAAGGAATGAAAGTGCAAAAATTTAGCTTGGTTTTAAGAGGGCAAAACTAACCGTCATCATCTGACGGTTGTAATCATCGTTTGCCTTCACTCGTTTCAAGTACTCCCGCACCTTGAGATTCCTATGCTCGACAAACTCCTTATATGCCTACATAATTTAGGTTGTTTCTAAGTGAGCAATGCTGAAAATAAACTGAGAATGCTAGAGAGAAAAAGATAAAGAGGAAGTACTTACAGCATGCTGGCGGGCTAAGGGAGTCTGTGAACGCCCCGTACTCTCTAACTGGCTCGAGTTGGTAGCCCGAAGCCATGTGTACGAGATCGAAGGAGTGATCAAGCCATCGAAACACGGATACCGGTCATTCTTCTTCCCCTGGATGGCAACCACCGCCGTGTCGTCGATCTGAGACTGGGCGACCTCAGCAACAGGAACATCCGGATGCAACTTCTGAAAGTGATGAGTGTAAGACCCCAGGTGCTCCTCGGTCTTGCCGTAGTACTGGCTCTTGCCCTCCTTGGGATGACTCCACTCGCGGGCCAGCTTCCACGACTCCATGTCTGAGAGCGGCCTCTTCAACTTGTCCTCCTGCAACGTCAAACAGAAGTTAGCCATACATAAGAACATGACGGTAAAGAAGAACAAAAATGCATCATGCACATAGACATACCTTCATGGCCTTGAAGCCCCAGTGGTTCCTGTTTCCTTGGCCGTATGTCCCGTCGTTTCCATGGTTAGCCCGGGCCTTGATGCTCTTGGCAGCAAACTTTGCATTGTCGCCGAGCCACCTATCCACCAAACTCGCCCATCCATCATGCCTTCCATAGCACCAACGAGGAACAACCTATGCAAATTTTGGAAGCATGACATGTGAGCACGAAACATATAGTTGACTGCTTGAAACAATGAAAAGTTAGTAATAGTTTCCATCATGAACTGATCCTTGTTCAAGGTAAGTCGTTGCTTTTGTGCTTGAGTTTTGGTCATCTTTTGGTGCAGGTAGATGTGGTAGTACTGCGAGACGGCAACCCAGCGCACCTCGTACTGCAACTGACGAGCTTTCTTCTTTGCAGCCGCAAGCAAGACCACGTCATCTCTGGCCTTGTGCTCGTCAAGAACTCTATAGAGTTGCTGCAATCATGCATAAACCAGAAGCAAACAAGGCATGAGTTGAGTGATTCAATGATAAACCATGAACGGAACTGAAGACAAGTGATTCAGAAGAGAACTTACCCAAAATTTGGTGATCACGGCCTTAGCGGCCGTCCCATACTCCGCGTTGCTGCAAGCCTCGTAGTGGGCCCAGCTCGTGGCCAAAACCCGCAGCTGCGGGTCCCTGTCTGGCCGCGGGCAGAATAGGCCAGGCCAAAACTGCTTCAATAGGACAGTGATAAGGCCGTTCGGTTTACGGCCCTTTCCGCGAAGGATCCAGTTTCTGCAAAAGAATCAAAGGATTGCCATGTGTACAATAAGAAAATGTTGTCATGTGGTGAAAATATGATTGAGAGGCACTTACTCTGTCCCCACAGGTTCAATGAGCCACTTGTGCTCCTCGATAGAAAGTGGTGTAGGTAGTCCGGCATTACCACGCAGCCACCCTTGCGGAGCACTCAGTGGCAAGTCACCCCACAACTCGGGATCAACCTCCCCTCCGCCACTCTCCTCGCCCTCCTCCTCCTCGCCATCAGGAACATATTCCTCCTCCTCAGACTCAGAAGGTGCCTCTGTATAGGAGGGCATCGAAGAAGACCCTCCTATTTCGGACACGGCCCGGAGTTTTTTGCCCCGGCTGCCTCTCCCCCCACCTCCTCCTCCTCTAGGGGCTCTCCCTCCACCTCCTCCTCCTCTAGGGGATCTCCCCCCACTGCCTCCTCCTCTAGGGTCTCCTCCCCCGACCCTCCACCTCCCTGTGAGGTGTCATCCTCGCGTAGTCGGGAGGGAACCTTGTGGGCTCGTCCACTCCGAGTAAGTCCTTTGAATTTACTGAGGAAACTGGCACCGCTGGACTTGCCCATGATTAGCAAACCTGCATTGAGAAGAGAATAAACAATTAGTAAGGATATCAATTAAATAAGCATACAGGAAAAAAATTAATACCAGAAGAGCACATTAAGCATACTATTGTAATGATCATTAAAAGAACTTACATTTTCTAGAATCCTTATGAATCATCACTATTGTAATCTATTTGTGGACCGGTCTCATCATCACTATCACACATATCTTCTTCGTTATCTGACAGAGGTGGAGGCTCTTCCTCATCGTCAGCGTATTCATTTAACTTTTCAAGCATAATTATGTCTCTTTGATTCACAACTGCCTCACCATCAATCCGTGCATCGTCTTCATTTGGGTCCAGGTCAACATAATCCAAGTCATCATCCTCGTTGTTTTGGACCACGTCATCATGTTCCTCTTGATAGAACACTCCCTTGTATGTCATGGGGTTTATGTTGTAATAATCATCATCGTTTGGGTCCGGTAGCTTACCATGTGGCGACACCTTGAACACAACTTCCAAACCCTTTAGATACTCTTTCTGGCATGGGTAAGGCAGATAATATACTTGTGTGGCCTGGGTAGCGGTGATAAAGAGATCAGCTCCGGCATAGACAGTTGATGGTTTAACTTCAACTAAACCAACAGAAGGCGTATGTCTCAGACCCTTTTTGGGGTCGAACCATCGGCATTTGAACAAAGTGAGACTTAGGTGTTCGCGGCCATGTTTGAATGTAAGCTCGTATATTTTTCCTACCCTTCCGTAGTAATCTACTTTATTATCTCCTTCAGTGAAGACTCCGGTATTTATGGTTTTGGGATCAGGCCGACTGTTCTGGTGCTCCTCTGTATGGAAGCGATACCCATTCACATCATACTTTTGGCATGTCATGACGGCAGGGTCAAAACCCATGGAAACCCATCTCAATTCTTCATCCATTGATTCGGTCGGATCATTTCCCTACAAGTTTAATTGAAATTATAGGGTGCATGAGTTTAATTGAAATTATAGGGTGCATGAGTTTAATTGAAATCGGTAATAGGGAAGTGTGAAAAATTACTTTCTCCATGAACCACGCAACGAAATTTTTCCTTCCATCAGCACCCTTTCGGAGAAGAGCAAGTGCCTCCGCTTCAGTAGGAGGCAGCATTCCCGTCCATTCTTCTTCAGCGAATCGACTACAATAAGAAAAGCGGTATAAGAACTAGGCAAAGTGAACATAATGAATTGACTAAAAGAATGGTGCAAAGGTATTACCTCATCCACTCCTCCTCAACTTCCTTGATGTTGTGCAAGATATAGAACATGACATCCTCCCACTCATCTCGTGGCATGAGATAAGGTGTCGAGCATCCAGCCCTGCCACCTTGCCCGATGAATAGAGGCAACTTGGGTTTACACTTGGGTTCTTCTGTATTGTATCAAGACACCTTATTGTGCAACGTGGGAACATGGTCCGGATAGTAGGCTGTCCTGAAGTCTGCCACCTCCTCTAGGATAACTGCCTCAGCTATGGAAGCTTCAATCTTAGCTTTGTTTCCACATTTCCGTCTCAGATGCTTGTTCTGTCTCTTAGGGCCGTACTGCCAACGATTCTGCACAGGCCCCCCCAACAATACCTCGTTCGCGAGGTGCAAAATGAGATGTGTCATCGGAGTAAAGAAGCCTGGCGGGAAGATCTTCTCTAGCTTGCATATCAACTCCGACGCCTTCTTATGCATTTCTTTTATCTTCTCAGGACATACTTCTTTAGCACAAAGCATGCGGAAGAAATGGCTTAACTCCGCAAGCACACGCCAGACACGCTCGGGAACATAGCCCCGAACCATCACCGGCATAATCCGCTCAATCCATACATGATAGTCATGACTCTTGAGCCCGGTCACTCTGCCCATTGAAAGATTGACCCCCTTACTTATATTCGACCATAACCATCAGTGAACTTCACGACGTGTTTCAGCCACTTGAATGCCTCCATCTTATGATCCTTTTTAAGTACGAAGTCAGCATCTGGCTTGAACCAAGATTTTTGACTGCCTGTGGGAGGCTGCATGTGTAGACGTGGTCTATCACAAATATTCTGTTGATCGACTCTAGCATTAACATTATCCTTTGTCTTATCAGGAATGTTGAGGATCGTGCGAAAAAGGGACTCTGCGACATTCTTTTCAGTGTGCATCACGTCTATGTTGTGAAGTTTGACGTCCTTAAAATAGGGAAGCTGCGTGAAGGGGGTACTGTGAGTCCAGTTGTGCGTCTCACCATATCCTTCAAAACATTTTTTCCCTTTACCTTTTCCTTTTCCCTCGCCCTCGTTTCGCCTGTGGCTTTGCCTTTGCCTTTCCCTTCACCGACAGGCTTAAGAGCTTTCAGCTGAGCAAGCACATCCGCACCAGAAAACGTTGGAATCTCGTTTACTTCATGGACAACTTTGCCTTTTGTGAAGTTCTTCTTGTCTTCCCTATCAGGATGGTCTGGAGGGAGGAACTTTCGATGTAGGTCAAATGCAACATACTTGCCACCCTTCTTCAGCCAAATGAAAATCAAGGCCTGCATGCACACTGGGCAAGGCATCTTTCCACTTGTACACCATCCGCAGAACATGGCATAACCGGGAAAGTCATGCATGCAATATTGTAGCCAAACTTTCATCAAGAAATTTTTCTGTAGATGTCGGTCATATGTCAACATCGGGAAGTACCAAGAATGGTGCAAATCATCCACCAACGGCTGCATAAACACACTCAAATTCTTCCCCGGATATTCAGGCCCCGGAATTATAAGCGACAGGAACATGGTCTTGCGTTGCATTATAGCGCCGGGAGGGAGATTGAGCGGAATAACAAATACGGGCCAACAGCTGTATGGATTAGACGACATACCATATGGATTGAACCCATCACCTGTTATAGCAATTCTGACATTCCCAGCCTCGGCTGCTTCCTCCGGGTACTCTATATCGAATGACTTCCATGCTTCACCTCCTGATGGATGTACAATTTTTTTGGATTGTACCTTTTCCCTTCCTTGTGCCACTTCATCATTTTGGCAGACTCCTCGGTGATGAAAAGGCGCTGCAGTCTTTTTATAAAATCAAGATACCGAAGAACCTTCACAGGGATTTTAGATGCTGCTTCTGACCATGCTTATCGACCACCTCAATATACCGAGAGGAACCGCACTTCCTACAGTACTTGTCATCCGCATACTCATGCCTAAACAAAAGGCAATTCTTTGGACAAACGTGTATTTTCTCATAGTCCATGGAGAGCGCCTTCATGATTTTCTTCGTAGCGTACATGGTTTTCGGCAGTTCATGGCCCTCAGGCAGGCTGTTAGCCCATACTCCCAAAAATGCTTCAAAGCAACCTCGGCTACAGCCGTACTCAGCCTTGACTGCCATCAGTTGCGAGATGGCATCTAGCACAGACAGCTTGGCACCCTCATAGAGAGGTTTCTTTGACGAGGCCAAGATTTCCAGGAAGGCCTTTGCGGTTTCCTCCGGTTCCTCCGATTCATTCGCTGAATGTGACGGAGGTGTCGGCTGTGCAGCAAAGACATCATCTAGCATGTCTCTAACCCCATCGTCCTCATAACCAGCCATGCGTTGTCGTATCACATCCTCTCTACCACGGTCCCGCTGGGCAAAATTTATCGGCATATTAAAGTTGGGCATAAATCCATGCGTGCGAAGGTGCTTAGTCATCTCACTCTTATCTCTGCGGATACTTTTCTTACATCTGGCACACGGGCATTCTGGCACCATCCTCATTGGACTACGGAATATCTCTTTCAAAAACACATCAGTTTTCTCGACCCACTCTGTTGTTACTTGATTCCGACGGAAAAATCCACTATACATCCACTGATTATGTGCCATCTCTGCTTTATTGGAAGCCACACAACAAAATTAAGGATTCATTTAAATTACTCACATCAATATTTTATTTTTTACAAGGTTGACGAGAAACGACATTTAATCCACCTACATCTCTAATAGGTAAAGATGAGTCCTAATCCCACTCGAGAATGTGTAGATTGAGTATCTTGTCCATGCTCTACCCCATTCCGAGACAAAATTTCGGCAGCACCTCCCCGCTGTTCTGCAAATACATGTCTCGGCAAAATGCCAAGAGAATGTGCATCCGGAGAACAACAGGGAGGCGCCGCCGAAATCCTGTCTCGGAACGGGGTAGAGCATGAACAACGTACCCAATCTACACATCCTCGGGCTGTCCGTGGAAAGCGCTGGACAATCCGAAAGAGCTGTGGTGATAAATATGCAATTGAATGCATATTTATCGATGCAACCCTTTCAGACGGGAGACCTAGGTTACGCGACTTGATGTGAAAATTTAATCTAGTGACATGGAAAAAAAAGTGGACGAGGTCATGGAATTGTTGCTCACCCTCCGATGTAGAGGATCTAGTCGATCAAAGGAGGGACGATCATGGACCAACACCTCCAACGTCCGTGGTCACTGCACGAAGATGGGAACACCACAAATCCTGTTAATTCCATCAAGTGAAAAAAATTAGGTCTTCACCTCACATTAACCATTTGGCACAACATTATGAATCGACATGAAACAACATGTCAAATTGCAAAAAAAATCTTTATTAAGTATTTTAGAAACCAAGTGCCTCGATTTGCTTCTTATATATGAATGAACATGACCATAACACTAACTTGACCAAATACTAACTTGACCAATATCCATCCATCTATCACAAACTTAACCAAAATCTATTCATCTATATTTAACAAACTAAGTGTGTAAAACATTTGTTAACTTGACTAACATCCATTCACAAACTTAATAAAAATTATCTACTATGCATCTAAAAACCTAATAAAACTAAACAAAACAAAAAAAAACTACATTTTATTCATATATCTAGCATACACATCTAATATCCATTCATCCATGCATCTAATATCCATTCATGCATCTAACAATGGCATTCATCTAACAAATGAAATAAATTGAAAAAAAGAAGGCTAGCTCACCTCACCGGAGAAGGAGCAGGCAGGGAGTCGGGGGCGGGGCAGGGCATCCGGGGCAGGGCGGCGGCAGCGGCAGGGGAGGAGGTGGAGTAGGCAGCGGCGGCGCGCGCGGGTGGGGGCGAGTGGGGCGGCGGTGACGCAGGGGCAGGGGCGAGTGGGGCGGTGGTGGCGAGCGGGCAGGGTGGAGTGGGCGGCTACAGGGGGCGGGGGCGAGCGTGGCGGCAGCGGCAAAGGGTGGGGAGTCGGGGGGTGAGGCGGCAGCGACATGGGACGAGGTGGAGTGGGATGGGGCGACGGTGACGCGGGTGGGGCGGCAGGGGGCGCGGGCGAGGCGAGTGGGCGACGACAGGGGGCGGAGGCGAGTGCGGCGGCGGCGACAAGGGGCCGGGAGTCGGCGGCGGCGGCGGCAAGCAGTTCGGGTGTGGTCGGGGTCGGGGGCAGCTAGCTAGGGGAGAACGAGTGACCAGGGCGGTGAGCGAGGGGATAAGGCATTCTATGCCGATGGCTGCCGTCAGCATAGATGCCACGTCAGCGATCCGCGTGAAACACCCCCAATGGCCGCAGCTATGCCGACGGCTTAGCCGTAGGCATAGTTATATATTTTTTATTTTTTAATGTTTTTAATAGTTTATATTTTTTTCTTCTTTATGTTTTTTTATTTCATATAAATTTTTTGATGTTTTTTATAGTTATATTTTTCCTTCTTCATGTTTTTATGTATTATTATTTCATATGGATTTTTAATGTTTTTTTAACGCCGCTCGGCCCTCTCCTCTCCCGGAACCACACAGAGGGGAGGGGAGGGGAGGCGCCGAACTCGAGCAACTTCGTCCGTCGAGGCCGTGGCCTGGTCGCGGGTCTGGGAGCGCATGGCCGCCGCCTTGCGTGCTCGATCTGGAGCTTACTAGGTCAGGTGACTGAAGGGGGAGGGGGTCGTCGACGGGGGGGTGGGGGTGGGGGCGGCGACGGATCCAAGTCCGTCGGAGAAAGATGCTTCGTGCGGGGACTCCTGGGAGCAACATCCGGGCCAAGCCACAGCTACATCCCCTCCGTGTAGACTCGGGGCGTCCGTTCCCCCCCTCCAAGGGCAATCCGAGTATTTAAGAATATTCACGCCGCATCGTTACCGTAGAACGTCTACTACCGTGTCATCACCGTCCTTGAGGGGGGGCCACGCCCCGGAGACGCGTGTCGCCTCTTCGGACATGCCACCACACCACCCCGCATGTATGAGGGCCCGGTGCGACGCTCCGGTGGCATTGCTACCCCCCCAGGGCCCCGTCCCGCCTAACCCTGTAGCGTTTGACCACGGGATCTAGCCCTTTGACTTTGCACGGACGGGCTTTGACCAGCGGACCTCCCCACCCGGTTGTGTTAGGTCAGCCCATAGGAACACTTTGGAGCAACAACCGGGCCAGACCCACAGCAAGATCCCCTCCGTGTAGACCCGACGCGTCCGTTTCCCCCTCGAGGTGTCGGCGGCGGCGCCGTCCGTGAGGGGGGCACACCCCGGACACGCGTGTCGGGCGTTCGCAACCGCCACAACACTTCCAGACTTGTGAGAGGCCGCCTACGCAAGATTTGGCGGCATGCTAGCCCCCGGAGGCCGCCGGCCACAGCCGTAGACGCGCGAAGGGCAATCCGCGTAGAGGGAATTTTTCGGATACTTCTCCATCACCAAAAATTATGAAAAAATACCATCGTTCCTATAGCACATGTGCCCACGTCATGCAAAAAAACTCATGATTTTATCGCGCTCCGAGTAGTTAATAATATTCACGCCGCATCGTTACCGGAGAACGTCTACTACCGTGTCATCGCCGTCCGTAAGGGGGGGCCACGCCCCGGAGATGCGTGCCGCCTCTTCGGACATGCCACCACACCACCCCGCATGTATGAGGGCCTGGTGCGACGCTTCGGTGGCATTGCTACCCCCCAAGGCTCCCGTCCCGCCTAACCCTGTATCATTTGACCACGGGATCTAGCCCTTTGACTTTGCATGGACGGGCTTTGACCAGCGGACCTCACCACCAGGTTGTGTTAGGTCAGCCCATAGGAACACTTTGGAGCAACAACCGGGCAGACCCACAGCAAGATCCCCTCTGTGTAGACCCGACACGTCCGTTTCCCCCTGGTGCCGGCGGCGGCGCCATCCGTGAGGGGGGCACACCCCGGACACGCGTGCTGCCTCTTCGAACATGCCACTACACCACCCCGCATGTATGAGGGGCCGGTGCGACGCTCCGGTGGAATTGCTACCCCCAAGGCCCCCGTCCCGCCTAACCCTGGAGCGGTTGACCACGAGATCTAGCCCTTTAACTTTCCACGGACCGGCTTTAAACAGTGGACCTCTCCACCCGACTGTGTCAGGTCAGCCCAGAGGGACACCTGGGAGCAACATCCGGGGCCAAACCGACAACTACATGCCCTCCGTGTAGACCCGATGCGTTCGTTTCCCCCCTTCAGGTGCCGGCGGCGGCGCCGTCCGTTAGGGGGACCACGCCCCGGAGATGCGTGCCGCCTCTTCGGACATGCCACAACACCACCCGGTTGTGGTAGGTCATCCCATAGAAACACTTCGGAGATGCGTCCCCTCCGTATAGACCCGATGCGGCTGTTTCCGCCCTCCAGATGCCGGCGGCGGCGATGTCCGTGAGGGGGGCACAACGCGGCGCAGCCCTCCAGATGTTTCGGCATAGCTGTTTTTGATTTTAATAAAATATAATGTCCTATATTCAAAAGAACATGACGACACATTATTAATGTGCTCGAAAATATATATATATATATATATATATATATATATATTCATAATCTATGAAAAAAATTACAAACTACACATATATTCATATAATACATAAAAAAGCATAAAAACATATGTAAAAAAGCATAAAAACATATGTAAAAAAAGCATTAAAACATATGTAAAAAAACACATGTAAAAAAATAACTATGCCGACGCCATTGCCGTCGGCATACATACGGCAGGGTTTAGGCGGGCGCCGTGCCGCGGATCGATGACATGGCGCTTATGCCGACGGCTGCCGTCGGCATATCTGCACCGCGGATCAGTGACGTGGCGTGCGGAGGTATGCCGACGGCCGCCCGTCCCGACCGTCGGCATAGCTTTGACGCCGTTAGCCGCTGGTCACGGGCGGGGTCGCCGGGCCCACATGTATGCCGACGGCTGACTTATGCCGATGGCAGCTGTCAGCATTTATTAAACTATATCGACGGCTGATCTGTGCTGACGGTTGCCGTCGGTGTAGGTAGGGGTAGCCCGACGACGAGGATAAGCCGACGGCCAGGACTAGGCTGTCGGCATAGATCCAAGTAGGCCGACGGCTGCCGTCGGCATAGTTTTGGCCGTCGGCGTAGAGCCGTTTTCCGGTAGTGTTTGATACATATTTGCTAGCTCAATCTTGTGACCTGGGTGCTTGTAACATGTCCTTATGAGTCAGAATTTGAAAAACAATTGTGCTCCTCTTACGTCTGGCCCGCCCAACTTTTCCGTTCAAGCTCCGCCACTGCATGCACGCAAGTCTCCGTATCATCTTATCGGTGAAACTGACTAGTACTTCGATATTGGAAAGAACTCTTATTACCCTACAAAAAAAGAGGAACTCTTATTTTTTTTCTATGACCATAGATCCCCCCAAAGAAGCTACTGGTTTTCATTTTTCATGTATTTTTCCGAATACGAATAGTAAAAATTATGTGGGTTATTTGAAGTTATTCTAATGTCAGTGAATCATACAATGTTAAGTCATGTGCTAGCTGTAGTCATTTTGAACGAATGAACGAACGTACCTCACAACTTTTGAGAGCAAGGCACTGGAGGGCAGGAGTGTTGTGTAGAAAATGCCAGAGACTTTGCAGTCTGTTTCCGAGGTCGCAGTCGTGGAGGACCAAGCTCGTGAGGTTGGGGAACATGTAGCAGGACTCATCCAGCACCGCCTGCAGAAGCTCGGTGGCGGCGACATCATAGTATCCAAAGATAGACGGCAGGTTCGTCTTCTCGTACTCATACTGTCTCCGTCAGCGAGCGAAAAAATTACTGCAGTTAGCTTTGGTTGGATCGATCTCGATTCGATCGTAATGTGGTGTACACATATGATATGAAGCTAATATATCAGGGAGGAAACGAACGAGGTGGTGGCAGTACCATGTCATCGAAGCCCGACAGGTGCAAGCTGGTGACATTGCATTGGGAGCCGAGGATACGGCTGAGATCGCTTACCAGCGACCTCGTGTCCCGTTTGTCTAGTTCGTCGCTGTCAGAATCTTCGCCGTCGCTGTCGTCGTCGTCGTTGTCTTGCTGAGTCTCATCGACGTCCAGTACGCGGAGGGATGAGTGGGCGAGACAGGACAGGAGGATGATGCCTCGTCTAAGGTGAAACTAACCGTGGCGAGGCCGGCGAGCCGGAACTCGAGCCTCAGCGACGCCAGGCAAGGCGCGACGATGTGGACGAAGCTCCTGCGCCGCTTTAGTCCACTTTGCCGGGAAGCGTCGACGACGGTGAGCCTCCTGAGCGTGTCCGACGCGACCACCGACATCCCGGGCAGGAGGACGACGTTACTGAGCTCCACGTCTTCCAGGACGGGGAGCCCGCCAGAGCCGAGGAGGCCCTCGGCGTCCCTGTGGAGGAGCACGTTGTCCAGGCGGAGCTTGGTGATGCGGCGAGCTCCAGCAGAGGAGAAGAGGGAGGGTAGCTTGATCGGGCCGCCGTCGCCGGTCACGTCGAGCTCAGCCGGCGACAGCCTCAGGCCGCGGCGAATCCACCTGCTGAGCATCGCCGTGCCGTTGCTGGTGCGTGGACCTCCTGTTTCTTGGCGATGGATGCGCAGGCGGAGGGTGTCCAACGCCGACCCCGGCATCAAGGCGGCGGAGAGGCTGCGATGGGACAGCAGGCTGTCGGCGAAGTCCTCCAGCCTGGCCAGCGCCGCCTCAGTCTCGTGATCCGATGGATCGGAGACAACAATCGTGGGATTCCCATCGACTTGGACCAGGAAGTCCGCGGCGTCGATGTCGACGCAGGGGACGGCGCGCCAGAGTTGGCGCCACCGCCGCGACAGGGCGCTCGTCTGCACGGACTGCCGGGACCGGATCCGCGAGAGGATACCGTGGAGCAGGCAGTCCGGAAGGTTGCTCAGCCAGTCCCTGCCGCCACCTGCGCCTGCGGCTGCATCGGAGGAGGCCGCGCGCTTTCGTTTGCCGCCGGCGACTTCCATGGCGTCGGTATGCATACGTACTAAGCAGCTTAATTACCTCAGACGCGTCTAGCAGGTCGATCTATATTGTTGGAATTAACCACCAGTCCTGGTCCGGTTCGGACAGGAACAAGCGACCGTACGCGGAGGCTTGCTCCAGTGCACCCCCTAACTCAATTTCCTAGGGGTATTCTTGACCCCCGCCATTTATTTTTTTCTTTGGCCCGCCGCTGCCCATATCCAAGCCCCGTAGCCCATATCCAAGCCCCGTATAACCCGTATGACCCATACATATGTATACGGTAACATCCCGAAAAAAAAGGATGACACGACCCCACGACCAGGTAGGACCTGCCGACGGCCGATCCATCAATCACGCAGCTCCATCATTCACGCACCTCCTCCATCATTCTGGTGAGGTTCTTTAGGAATATCGGCGGCGGTGATCTTATCGCCGGCGATCTCGTCCGAGAGCGCGTGCGGCACCGTCGTCAACCTCCAGCCCTCGCAGGTACCGCATCTCGTTTCCTCACATTTGTCTCGCTCGCGGCAGCATCAAACGAACTGCCGCTGTTTTCGTCGTAGTGGTTAACCTAGCGGGGCGGGTAACCTAGCTTTCTGGCGGTCCAGGCCATCGCAAATCTTGTTCTGGTAGTGCTGCTCGTCGTGATATACACAGTGATCACGCGGGGTAAAGTGGGTTTCTTCTTTCTAGGGTTAACCTAGCGTCGGTTGCCGTCGGTTGTGTGCACAACGGATCCGTTATTTGATGCGGCGGCTTAACTAGGTATCCGGCGATCCAAAGTAATCATGACTGGTGCCGTGGGCTAGGAATCCGGCGGCGCATGTTATCACGGGTAGCGCAGCTTCTCGCGATCCAAAGTGATCACGTACTGGATTCATGGGACGTACCTTAACGCCACTCGGTGTGGAGAGGGGGAGGATCCATGGCTGATCAGAGGTCGTTGGCGTCGGTTGTGTGCACGATCTGAACGCCCTCAGTTGGGGCGCTCTCCGGTTGGGGTAGTTTATTTAACATCCGTGATCGTGCGCTAGGTGTTGTGTATGTCAGCATTGATAATGTTTGCACATGCGATGATACATATTAATTGTTGTAGGAAATGGCGGACGATGAGTTAACTGATATGATGTATGACATGGAGTTTGGAGAAGTGATGAAAGACTGGATAGAAGATTGGTCAGATGATGAAAATTCAGATCGTGGAGATAGGTCAGAGAATGAGAACGTATTGGAAGATCTTAATGTGAGTCGCATTATCATGTTGTATTTTTTTGGTGGCATCCGACAATATTATATTTTGAAAATTTATAGATGGATGAACATGATGATTGTCGGTGTCAAAACCCGCGGATCTCGGGTAGGGGGTCCCGAACTGTGCGTCTAGGCCGGATGGTACCAGGAGGCAGGGAACACTATGTTTTACCCAGGTTCGGGCCCTCTTAATGGAGGTAAAACCCTACGTCCTGCTTGATTAATATTGATGATATGGGTAGTACAAGAGTAGATCTACCATGAGATCAAGGAGGCTAAACCCTAGAAGCTAGCCTATGGTATGGTTGTTGTATATGGAGTTGATTCCCTACGGACTACTACCCTCCGGTTTATATAGACACTGAATAGGGTTAGGGTTACATAGAGTCGGTTACAATGGTAGGAGATCTTGAATATCCGCATCGGCAAGCTTGCCTTCCACGCCAAGGAAAGTCCCATCCGGACACGGGACGAAGTCTTCAATCTTGTATCTTCATAGTCCTAGAGTCCGGCTGAAGGTATAGTCCGGCTACCCGAACACCCCCTAATCTAGGACTCCCTCAGTAGCCCCCGAACCAGGCTTCAATGACGACGAGTCCGGCGCGCAGATTATCTTCGGCATTGCAAGGCGGGTTCTTCTCCAAATTCCGTGTACCTGCTGAATAATGTCTGATTTTCGTAATGTAGCGCACCTTGGCTTCCATGCCCAATAATGGCCGCCTTCCACGTGTCAAACGAATGCGAAAAGTTGAGGTGTTTTTACATTCACACCCCTAGCCGCACAAACGAGCCGCCTATTTAATGGGATGGGGATTCAGACCCAAACCACACCTTCTCCTCCCCGCGAGTAATCATCAGAGCGCCTCCAGCAAAGGTCCATTCCAACATGGCCAGCCGTCATAGCTCCTCCTCTCGCCCTTCCAGTCCTAAACCTGGAGACTGGGAGAGGTGCTCCATCCCGCACAGCGAGCTAGTGTCGCTTCAGGCCAAGTGATTTCTCCCTCAGGCCTATATGGTCCCGGTCCGAGCCGGACTCACCACCTATAATGGTGGAGAGCAAGCGGAGAGCACCCCCAATCCTTCCAAAGGAGAGCGGGTGTGCCTCGTCCCTTATCTCATAAGAGGACTTGGATTTCCAATTCATCCATTTCTCCGCGGGCTTCTGGAGTTCTACGGTCTCCAGCTGCACAATCTCACGCCCGGCTCTATATTGCATATCGCGGGCTTCGTCGCCCTTTGCGAGCTATTCCTGGGTGTTGAGGCTCATTTCGCGCTGTGGAAGAGGTTATTCTGCCTGGTGCCCCGCTCCAAGGAGGGGTCAATGTATCAAGTGGGCGGAGCCGAAGTGTGGTGCATCGCCGGGACCGGATATCTATCCGGAACCCCAAAGAAGGCGTCCGAAGACTGGCCTTTGGAATGGTTTTATATAGAGGACGTCCCGCTGCCGGATCCTGTTCGGATCGGCCTTCCTGAGTTCGACAGTGCTCCCTTAAAGAAGCGCCTGAGCTGGCGTCCACGGAGCCCTCAGGGAGAAAGTGACAGGGACATCATTTACCTGATGGGCCGAATAAGATTGTTAGCCCATTCCGGACTGACAATGATTGGGGTTATGGCCGAATGCATTATGCGAGGGGTGCAGCCACTTCAGTATAGAAGCCACCCCATGTGGGACTTCAACGGGGAGGACGAAGCCACCCGCTACGGCCGGATTCGGCTGCCGCTCTACTAAAGATCTTGTCCACTTTGTATAAGGGAGAAGAGGAGGAATTTCTCCGCGTCAACCCGCAGGGTGGATTCTCTATGCATAATCCACCAAGCTGGGTAAGCAGTCGCATTTACTTGCCCATTCGTTTTGTATTCCCATTGTTAAGTATTTAGTCTAACGACTTCAACGCAGGAACTGCGCCGGGCTGTTAAGGAAATAAACAGCCCTCCTCCACAACCCGAGGACCCAGGAAGGTCCCTCGACCCGGCCTCTCAAGAGGATCCGGACATATCTGTGGAGCTGGTTGATGGAGTGTTCCATCAGTTGAGCAAGGACAACACCTTGGTGGCCATTACGGCCGATTACCCAGGGCTAATCCCGGCCTCCCAAGTAACTGAGATCGAAGTCCCAGTACCCCGAATAGGTGTCCGCCCTCTCATGTTTGTAATTTCCTGATTACAACCGAGCTTTGCAGGGGAGGTTTTTGAGGCGGGGAGGCCGAACCTGCGGCGGCTAGCCAACGAGGGGCCGCAGGGCCCCGTGGGGTAAAAAGGAATGTAGTCCGGACTAAGACGCCGGCGCAAAGGTACAGCGCACCCTCCTTTTCCCTGGTGTTATTCCTTCAGGGCATATTAACGTTCGTGCTATCTTCAGAACGAAGAGACCTCGCCGGACTACATCCGGAGAGGTTGCCAATCGCGCCTCCATCAGCCAGGCTCCAACGTCTGGCCAGGAAGCAGAGGTGAGCACAAGGCGCGCCACCGGACGCTCCTCCGACAGAGGATGCGGACAGGCTGTCTGCCACAAATTCTGAAGTGGAGAGTGCCATGAACCACAGGCGTCGCCGGACAGTTCTACGCGACGCTTGTTTCTCCCAAGAGGCTTTAGATGCCTTTAATTCGGGAGATGCGTACCTCCGTGCCGCTCAAAATGGTTTAGCCAGAGCCACGGAGCAGTATGTAAAAGACATACGGGTAAGAAAATTTTGGTTAAACATATATATGCCAGTAGCCCCCGAGACTTGAAGCAGTTAGAGCAACTGATTTAATGATCATTTAATATGCAGGTTCTTACAGAGAAGAATACCGTACTGTCCCACGAGCTGAAAAAGTGCAAGGCCCAACTAGAGGCCGCACTAGCCGCAGCAGGGGAGCCCAAAGAGACCCCCTTAGATAAGATACACTTCGAAAGATTAGTATTGTGCGGTGTGGGTGCAAATCTGACAAATCATATTGCAGATGGCGCCGGACTCGATCCGGACAAGCAACAACTCTTACACCGGCTAAAGGCTGGTGAGAGTACGTTGACAAAGGTGAGGCGAGAGAAGAATGATCATCATGATGCCAACACCAAGCTGGACGTCGAACTTAAAGATGTTCGTGGCCAACTGTCGGACTCCATGAAGGAGAATCAGCGGCTTCGACGCGGCATTTTTAGTAAGTGCTTGAACGAACTTCGAAAAAAAAGGTTCGGCGAGGAAGTCGACTAACAGAGTAATGTCTGTAGGTATGCTCACAGGTCGTCCTGCAGAGGAGATGCCCGGTTCTACGGGTGACCTTCTTCCCGAACTCTTGCAACTGCACGAGCGAATTCGGCAGGCGATGCGGGGTATTGCCCAAGCTTTATGGCCTGCCCACTCCGTGCGTGAGGGCCTTGGAGAGCTTGCGGAGAAGCTGAAGGGAGCTCGGGGCGCTTCCGGTTGTGGAAGATATCGGCCTACCGACAAGGCGCTAGGGAGGCTTGGGCCATGGTGAAGACCCTTTTTATGAAGTCTGACCCAAACCACATGGCCGAGGTCGGACCAGTGGGGCCTGACGGGAAGGAGATCCCTGTGAGCTTAGTATACGGCCAAGTAGAGTTGGCCGCGAAGTATTCCCAGCAGGACTGTAAATTAGACAGCCTGTTAGATGGTATAGAAGAGGAATACAATCAGTCAGAGTGACTATGTAATTTTTAATTGACATGTGTAATGCCTTCTAGCCGGATTGTAGATCGTTTGTCGTTGCCGACCTTTTCGCTTCAACCTCAGGACCTGACGGTCCGGAGTGTGTCCGAATACCCTACCGGTTATGTAAGAACCGGGGTATGCATGGAGACCAGACGTAGGGGTCATTAGTGCTTTATCAGACAAGTGCCCAACTAGTTATGTTTTATTACATGGTTAGTAAGAAACATCTTCCAGAGAGAATAGTTCCGTTAGGGGTTCCTTTCTCTGGGAGGCATGCCCTAAAGTGCATGTCCGGACTGCAAACGCAGGAAAATCATCTGGGGACATATGTATAAATAAGTAAAAAAGGTCATCTTTTAGTTCACTGACCGAATATTCCCTTAAGAACGCTAGCTTTCGGCTTCATCCAGTCTGAGGTACACATCCGGCTGATCCGGCAGTAACAATCGCAGAGGTGCTCCCTTTACCACCTAGCCGAACAATCAGGAACGTAGGGGTAAGCACAGGAGCCAGGCAACCTAGCTTGGCCAAAACTTAAGTCATATCGATGCATATAATGGTGAAGAAAAGGTACATGCGGAAGTTTGACACATGTGGTGGGCGTGAAGCCCGTATAAATAAGCTTCTGTCAAAGAAGCCCCCAGGTTTAATGAGCGCGAGTGGCGTGTCACTAGATGAGCCTTGAAGGGCTATAAAAGAAAAGAGGGGAAGGAGAGAAATGTAAGACAGAAAAATGCAAAAAATGGACAAAGGAAGGAGACGAACACAGAGTCCGGCGCTAGGCATAGAATCTTCGGAGACGGGTGGCGTTCCACGGGTTCGGCTCGAGTCGGTTATCCGACGCATCTCGCAGGCGGTACGCCCCATCAGTCAGGACTTTGTCGATTATGAATGGACCTTCTCATTTGGGCTTGAGTTTGTCCTTTTTCTTATCCGGCAGGCGTAGAACTAGTTCGCCAACATTGTAATTTTTGGCCCGTACTTCTCTGCTTTGATATCTTCGGGCCTGCTGTTGATAAAATGCGGAACGGGCTTTTGCCACGTCACGCTCCTCCTCCAAGGCGTCCAAGTTGTCCTGCCGATCGAGCTCGGCTTCTCTTTCTTCGTACATGTGTACTCTAGGTGAGTCATGAATTATGTCGCAAGGCAGAACTGCCTCTGCGCCGTACACCGTAAAAAATGGTGTGTATCCGGTGGTGCGATTTGGCGTGGTCCGCAGCCCCCATAGCACGGAGTCAAGCTTCTCTACCCAGTGCGTGTTAGATTCCTTGAGGGACCGCACCAGTCTGGGTTTAATGCCGCTCATGATAAGACCATTTGCACGTTCGACCTGGCCGTTGTTTTGTGGGTGATAGATGGAAACATAATCGAGCTTGATGCCCATGTTTTTGCACCAGAGTTTTACCTCGTCGGCGGTAAAATTTGTGCCGTTATCGGTTATGATGTTGTGGGGGATGCCATAACAGTGTACAACCCCGGATATGAAGTCTATCACAGGTCCGGATTCGGCCATTTTAACAGGCTTGGCTTCTATCCATTTGGTGAATCTATCCACCATGACCAGTAAGTATTTTTTTCCTATCGGTCCCACCTTTAAGGGGTCCGACCATGTCAAGCCCCCAGACCGCAAAACGCCAGGTGATGGGTATAGTTTGGAGTGCGGTGGGTGGCATATGGCTTTGGTTGGCAAAAAGTTGGCAACCAACGCATCGTTGGACTAGGTCCTAAGCGTCTGCCCGGGCCGTCGGCCAATAAAAGCCTGTACGGGAAGCCTTGCTAACAAGGGACCGAGCAGCGGCGTGGTGACCACCGAGTCCGGCATGAATTTCAGCCAAAAGGTTCCGCCCTTCCTCTTCGGAGATGCACCTTTGAAGGACTCCGGTAGTGCTTTTCTTATAAAGCTCTCCCTCATGGACTCTATAGGCTTTAGATCGCCGCACTATGCAGCGGGCCTCGTTTTGGTCCTCCGGGAGTTCCTGTCTAGTAAGGTAGGCTAGGAATGGTTCTGTCCACGGGGCGATAACCGCCATTATTACGTGGGCTGAAGGTGTAATTTCATTGGCAGAGCCTCCAATTGTGTCAGATTGTTCGGTGTCGAGTGGTGCGGCTGGGTCCGGGCTGTTATTTGCGGGTTCCCCCTCCCATTCTACGGATGGTTTGAACAATCTTTCCAAAAGATGTTGGGGGGGACTGCATCGCGTTTTGCTCCGATGCGTGCCAGGACGTCCGCTGCTTGATTGTTTTCTCGGGCTATATGGTGAAACTCCAGCCCTTCGAACCGAGCTGACATTTTTAGGACGGCGTTGCGGTAAGCTGCCATTTTTGGGTCCTTGGCGTCGAAGTCTCCATTTATTTGGGATATCACGAGGTTTGAATCCCCGCGTACCTCTAGGCGCTGGATACCCATGGATACTGCTATCCGGAGACCCTGTAGGAGGGCCTCATATTCGGCTGCATTGTTGGAATCCGTGTACATGATCTGGAGCACATATTGGACTGTGTCTCCTGTGGGGGACGTCAGGACGACGCTAGCCCCCAGTCCGGCCAACATTTTGGAGCCATCGAAATGCATAATCTAGTTTGAATATGTGTCGTACTCTTTAGGGAGCTCGGCCTCCATCCATTCTGCGACGAAGTCGGCCAAAACTTGCGATTTAATAGCTCGCCGTGGCTTATAGGTTATATCGAACGGGAGAAGCTCGATGGCCCATTTTGCAATATGGCCCGTTGCATCGCGGTTGTGGATAATATCGTTGAGTGGTACTTCCGAGGCTACTGTTATGGAACACTCTTGAAAGTAGTGTCGTAGCTTCCGGGATGCCATGAATACCGCGTATGCAATCTTTTGATAATGCGGGTACCGTGATTTGCATGGAGTGAGGACAGTGGATACGTAGTAGACCGGCCTTTGAAGGGGGAATTTGTGTCCATCCGTTTCCCGCTCGACAACGAGCACTGCGCTGACAACTTGATGTGTTCCTGCAATGTACAATAACATTGGTTCGCCGGTGTTTGGCGCGGCCAGGACTGGTTTTGTTGCCAATATGGCTTTTATTTCATCAAGTCCGGCCGTGGCGGCATCCGTCCACTCGAAGTGTTCGGTGCTCCGAAGGAGGCGATAGAGGGGTAGTGCCTTTTCTCCCAAGCGGGAGATGAAGCGGCTTAAAGCCGCCACGCATCTGGTTAATTTTTGTATTTGTTTAAGGTCCTTTGGGACATCCAATTGTGACAAAGCTCGGATCTTAGCTGGATTTGCTTCAATTCCTCTACCGGATACAATGAAGCCCAAGAGCTTTCCGGCTGGAACACCGAAGACGCATTTTTCCGGGTTGAGCTTGATGTCATATTTTCAGAGGTTATCGAATGTAAGCCTCAAGTCGTCCACTAGAGACTCGACATGTCTTGATTTGACGACCACATCATCCACGTACGCCTCCACTGTTTTGCCGATCTGGTTTGCCAGACATGTCTGGATCATGCGCTGATATGTTGCGCCGGCGTTTTTCAGCCCGAAGGGCATTGTGTTGAAGCAGAATGGGCCGTATGGTGTGATGAATGCTGTTGCAGCTTGGTCTGATTCTGCCATCTTGATTTGATGGTAACCGGAGTATGCGTCGAGGAAACACAACGAATCGTGTCCTGCGGTGGCATCGATAATTTGATCGATACGGGGGAGGGGGAAGGGGTCCTTTGGGCAAGCCTTGTTAAGGTCTTTAAAATCGACACACAGGCGCCAGGATTTGTCCTTCTTTGGTACCATCACCAGGTTTGCTAGTCAGTCCGGATGTTTTATGTCTCTAATGAATCCGGCCTCCAATAGCTTGGCTAGCTCCTCTCCCATAGCCTGTCTCTTGGGTTCGGAAAAACGCCGAAGGGCTTGTTTGACAGGTTTAAATCCTTTTGGATATTTAAGCTGTGTTCGGCCAGCCTGCGTGGGATCCCTGGCATGTCTGAAGGGTGCCAGGCGAAGATGTCCCAGTTCTCTCGTAGGAACTCTCGTAGTGCGGCGTCTACATCAGGGTTCAGTCGTGCCCCTATGGAAGCTTTTTTATTGGGGTCCGTTGGATGGACCTGGAATTTGACTATTTCGTCAGCTGGCTTGAAGGATGTGGATTTGGATCTCTTGTCGAGTATCACATCATCCCTGTTAACCGTGGAGCGCAACGCAGTCAGTTCCTCGGCCGCTAAGGCTTCGGATAGTTCCTTAAGGGCTAATGTGGCTGTCTTGTTTTCGGCGCGGAGTGCTATGTCCGGATCACTAGCTAGAGTGATAATTCTGTTCGGCCCGGGCATCTTAAGCTTCATGTACCCGTAATGGGGTATTGCTTGGAAGATTGTGAATGCTTCCCGCCCTAGTAAAGCGTGATATCCGCTTTTAAATGGGGCCACCTGAAACATAACTTCTTCGGACCTGTAATTATCCGGCGTGCCGAACACGACATCTAGTGTGATTTTTCCTGTGCAGCGCGCTTCCCGACTGGGGATTATTCCTCTAAAGGTTGTGCCGCTTCGCTCGACGCGGTTCCAGTCTATTTCCATTTTTTGAAGGGTTTCCTCATAAATGAGGTTCAGTCCGCTGCCTCCATCCATGAGCACCTTGGTGAGGCAAAAGCCGTCCACTATGGGACTGAGGACCAATGCGGCTGGTGCTCGGGCTATTCGGAATCGAGGTTCATCACTTGCGTTGAAGGTAACGGCAGTGTCACTCCATGGATTTATTGTTGCAACTTGATAGACTTCGGCGAGGCTGCGGAGTGTTCTTTTTCGCACATTGTTTGATGCGAAAGTCTCGAAGACTGTGAGAACGGTACTGGTGTCCTTGGGCTGGCTTTCTGTGGCCTCCGGAATTAAGAGGTCCTCGCTGATTTTGGCCACCTGCCGAAGTATCCAACATGCTCTAAGGCTGTGAGTTGGTGTGGCGTCCTCTGTACTGTGAATTCTACAGGGTCCATCAAGCCATCTTTCCAGTACGGTTCCATGCCCTGTAGAGGGTTTTGGCTTTTTGGTGTTTATCTCGGGTGTCCTGTAATGATGCACCCTCTTAGTTTGGACGGGATTACTATTCAAGGCCGGATTATCCCAAAAATTTATTTCGGTTTTCCAGGCGCTTTCCATCGCACAGTATTTTTGTACTATGGACGCCAAGTCAGCAAAGCGTGTGATATCACGACGACTTACGGCGTTAAGGATTCCCTTGTCCGTGCAATTACTGCAGAAAATTGAAATTGCGTCTTCCTCACGGCAATCCTTTATCCTGTTCATAACCAGGAGGAATCTGGCCCAGTAATGATGTACTGTTTCCTCGGGCCTCTGCCTGATTTGGGAGAGATCGCTTATGATCGGGTGGGCGGGTGTCGTTGAATCTGAAACCTCACCCAATCCCAGATTCGGAGGCCGAAGAGTTTCCGAACTCTGAAGTTCGGATTCTTGGATGTTGTCCAGTGAATCTGGCCCGTTGCGTGATGCTAAGCTCAGGTCTTGAGTTACCTCTCCCCCTCCGCGGGTATCCGGCTTGGAGGGGTCGGGAATTCGGACGTAGCTAGTCCTTAAAATAGATGAAGGGTCGCTGCACTGCATCTCTACCACGGCAACGTGGTGGGTGACTTGGGAAGAGTTAATTTCTCTTAGATCGGGTTTAAGCCCAACCTGGTCGTAATCCGTAGCGACCCCCAGGGCGGCGATGCGATCCAAGAGCTCATTTACGGAAGAGAGCTCCATTGGATCTAGTTGCTCGACGAGCTCCGAGCTGACGTGTAGGTTGCTTCTGATGACTCGAGAGTTCACCGTCGGCGCAACAGCCGAACAGGCGGTCATGAGGAAACCACCTAGCCGGAGGGTTTGGCCGACAGCCAAGGCTCCCTTAGCAACAGCGCCGTCTTTAAAGATGGGAGGAGGCATCCTTCCTGATTGTGACGGCACAGAGGAACTCTTAATGAAAGCACCAATGTCGATGTCAAAACCGGCGGATCTCGGGTAGGGGGTCCCGATCTGTGCGTCTAGGCCGGATGGTAACAGGAGGCAGGGAACACTATGTTTCACCCAGGTTCGGGCCCTCTTAATGGAGGTAAAACCCTACGTCCTGCTTGATTAATATTGATGATATCGGTAGTACAAGAGTAGATCTACCACGAGATCAAGGAGGCTAAACCCTAGAAGCTAGCCTATGGTATGGTTGTTGTATATGGAGTTGATTCCCTACGGAGTACAACCCTCCGGTTTATATAGACACCGGATAGGGTTAGGGTTACATAGAGTCGGTTACAATGGTAGGAGATCTTGAATATCCGCATCGCCAAGCTTGCCTTCCACACCAAGGAAAGTCCCATCCGGACACGGGACGAAGTCTTCAATCTTGTATCTTCATAGTCCTGGAGTTCGGCTCAAGGTATAGTCCGGCTACCCGGACACCCCCTAATCCAGGACTTCCTCAATGATGGTCAGGAAAACAATGAGCATGATGATGGTGAGGAAAACAACTCGGAGATCTCAAATGAGGATTACATTAGTCAGGTATGGAAGTGAAATTTTTTGTTGGCATTCATGCAAGTTGAATAAATCCTGGAATATTATATTATAAGTACTTATGTATTTGTGTTTTATTTTCAGCTCATTTCCGAATGTCATAATGCGTACGACTATTACGGTGAATCCGACGCGGAGACAGGCCTTGATGTCGAATCATTAGCTGCACCTGATTCTGGGGAGTCACAATCGTTGGTCATCATGAGTGAGGTATGTATGTAATGAAGGTTGTATGGAAGTAATGTTATACCATAGAAAACTATTTTCATGGCTATGTTATGATTGTGTAGGTGACAGAAGTTGAGGGGAAAAGAATGTCCAAGATACTGCTAGTGCAGATGATAAGAGGGATATGTTCATGCAGATAATACAAAAGACTTTTACGTCTCATGATGCTGCGTATAATTTCTACAATAGCTATGCTAGAGAAAATGGTTTCAGCATTAGAAAGAATAAGGTCAGCTATACCAAAACCAAGTCACGTCATATGCGTTATAGGCGGTTTGTTTGTTCCAAACAAGGAAAACATGATAGCAGGTTGCTAACCGAGGAAGGACACAGCCGTAGGCTCAGACCCGAGACACACTGCCACTGCGAAGCGCACCTGAGCGTGAAGCTTGACCAAAAGCGTGGGGTTTGGTATGTTTATAATTTTGAGGACAAGCATAGCCATATCTTGGCAGGACCAGACGAGGTACCTTTTCTTTGGTCCCATAGAAAAATCAAAGAGTACCAGAGAGCTGAGATACTGTCCATGGGAGCTGCAGGGATTAGAATTCATGACATGATGGATTCGTTCATCAGCAAACATTTATGGTATGGTGGTGTTGGTTTTACCAGGCGTGAAATATACAACCTTTGTGCCAGGGAGAAGAGGAAGCTGCTTTCAAAAGGTGATGCTGCCACAGTCATAGGCATCATGGCCAGTAGGAAACAGAGGGATCCTAGCTTCTTTTTTGAGTACAAGCTAGACAAGAAAGGACATATGAATAGGATGTTCTGGTGTGACTCCCAGTCTCGTCATGACTATGAGGACTTCGGCGACGTGCTTGTATTTGACAACACGTACTAGATGAACCGGTATGGTATGCCATTCATACCCTTTGTTGGTCTTAACCATCACCGGAAGACCACTATTTTTGCTTGTGCCATAGTTTCGGACGAGACCGACGAGACATATGTTTGGCTGCTGGAGACTTTTTTGAGGTCCATGTGTCAATAGATGCCAAAGAGTGTTAGCACGGACGCCGACGCTGCGATGATCAAGGCAATTCGCCAAGTCTTGCCAGATGTGTGGCACCGTATATGTACGTGGCATATAGAAAAAAAATGAAGATTCACCTCAGTCACAAGTACTTGAAGGAGTTCCGAACTCTTCTGTACTACAGCACGTCCACAACCACATTTGAGGAGAGATAGCACGCGTTTTCCAAAAGATGGCAGTCGGAAAAAACAGTAACATGGTTGAGACGGATGTATAAGAAGAGGAGACTGTTGGCCGCGGCTTATCTGACAGAGGGTTTTTGGCTTGGCATGAAAAGCAACCAGAGGAGTGAAAGTCTAAACTCATGCCTTCACCTCCACCTAGACGGTGAAATGACCCTGGTGGATATGATTTTGCACTATGAGAACGCCGTTGTACGTATCCGTGAGAATGACGCACGAGATGATTGCACGGCCTCACAGAGTGTACCGGTGGCAGTTACTAGCTCGAGGGAACTTGAGATAGCTGCTTCTCACGTCTTCACTCCAGCAAACTTCTATATGTTGCAAGCTGATCTTAGGAAAATTGGCGGCATGGAGATTGTAGAAATAAAGCTCGGAGACGGATCACAGCAGTACATCGTGGCTTGGAAGAGTAACCGGAAGAGCCGTTTTTGGGTGGAGTACACTCCAGTAAATTCCGCAGAAACTATAAGGTGCGGCTGCAGAAGAATGATTCGAAAGGGTCTACCTTGCAAGCACATATTCCATGTACTGAAGTACTTGAATATATCTGAAATACCAAAGTGTTTAGTTCTTGTGTGGTTCACGAAAGATGCAAGGTTGGGACTGCCCGCGAGGCGCACAAGTGATCTGTTGGGATTTGGATGGACTGGAGCAGCTGAAAGAATGAAATATAGCCAGGTCAGTGTGTTGGCTTCAGAAGCTATGCATGCAGCATGCAAACACCCAGCTTTGTGGGATCAGTTACAGGAGAGTTTGAAGACCATGATAGCTAAGAGCCATGAGTATGATCAGCTAAAGGAAAATTTGAGTAAGAAAACGGCTGATCTTAGTACTTGTGCAATTGAATATGTAGATGATGGTGAAGGCAACATAGTTGAAGTTCAAGATCCTATTAAAGTATCAGCAAAAGGTGCAACTAAGGTTGATGAGAACCGCCCTATGTCGAAAAATGGTAGGCCACTTTCATACGACGAGATCAGAATCAGGTGCGGTGCATGCAAATTGCTAGGGCACACTAAATGCAGCAAGAAATGCAAACTAAATCAGAAGTAAGTTTTTGTACGCATTGTAGGTTATAATTGTTTTTTATTTGTCATTAATTAACTTATCCTGTTAACGTGTGCAGAAGCGTGGTGGGCGAAGAAGAGTAGAACAGTTGCTAGAGTTATGTTAGGATGAATCCAGTGATCTAATAGTGAAGTGTTTACAATGTGTTACTGCATACATGATACATAATATATAATATTGCAAGAGGCCAGTACCTTGAGATAGTGCTTGTAGCATATATGGACTAAACAGGAGGCGGTCACTAGAGAATTTAATCATGGAAAATGGATAGCATTTTAGCCATTGTTATGATGTCATCTTTTGTGTTGTCCACTCAAATTATATTATATTAGAAAACTAGATGATACCCGGCATGTTGTTGCGGGAATGTTTTGCAATATATTCATAGAGAAATGGTTACGTGTAACATGTACATGTTGTTGCGGGAATCTTTTGTTTGCATGTTGTAGTGGACCTTTCTTCATACATGTTGAATGGCGAGGTGGCAAACTTGCATGTTAAGACAAATAGGTTAGTGGTGGCTAGTTGTTTAGATATAGAAGATGTAATTATGTGTGGTAATAATTAAATTTTTTTCACTCCTTTGATTCAGCACCATTTAGATATCACTACAAGAAATATGTCAACTTGTGACCACCACTATTGGTCACTGAAAGGTCACAAATTTCCATTTGCGACCTTTTTGTGACCAAAAACAGAAGGTCAAAAGCTGGCAGTCATAAACTGACTATAGCGACCTTTCTTCTGGAATGGTCGAAGACATTTATGACCAAAATATGTCAACTGTGGCGTTTTGGTCACTAGCAACCTCCCCAGGCCACGTAGGCATCCAGCGTGGCAATCTGACGTGGCACAAGATTCAGCCCGGTCCAATTCAATTTTCTACATGGGCCTAGCCCAACAATTCGGCCTTTTTACTGTATATTTTCTCTATTAATTTTCTCTAGCTACATGAGCCTGGCTCAACAATTTGGCCTTTTTATTTTCTAGGCATGGCCTTTTGCAGACGATTTCATTTTTATTTTTGAGGGTTTTTTGTGGTCCAGTTTTTAGATGGGTCCAAATTGTCAGATTTTTCCCGGCAGTGGATCCACATCACTTTTTAAGCAGTATATATCAAACAGAAAGAAGAAAAGAATATGAAAATCTTCAAATAACAACCAAAATAGGTTTATTACAATATATTCTATCAGAACAGAACATGTGAAACTCCATACACTCGTTCACATCACAACAACCAGTTTAACCTACAAATATTGCATGCCCAGGAACTTAAAACTTCACGTACATAACCATACAATATTCCACACAATCACAAATATTGCGATTGAAAAATAAAACGCTCTGCCAAGTTAAAGCTAGCTACTCTTGGATTGGTGTAGCATCCGTCTTCTTTGCTTCTGCTGCAGTCTCCTGTTAAACAGAATAACAACAAATCGAGTTAATAAACAAGCTTGAAGCACCGTGGGAAACAAAAGCATAAAAACAAACTAATGTCTCAGGTATAATCATAGGATAAATCTGTGTTGAAGCACTGTGTTTAGATGTATTTTAATTAATTTCAAATGTGTAATGCAAGGTGTTGTGGATCAGTGTATAAGAACAACAGTTTGTAAATAACAGGAACAACTTGGTATTACACACAGAGCACTATACAGATTTTAGCTTTTCTATCCAAGTACAAATAGCAAAATGGAACATAGGCAGGTTGATTATATTTGACAGAGCTAGCACATAGATACAAAATAATAATGTTTGATACAGAAATTAGTAATATGAGAATCAGTAAGGTCCTCTCTTAGTGCTATGGGGATTAAGAGCATGCACACGGAAAGCTAATTGGCAAAACAACTTGCTGGTCTTATACAGCTCAGTTATATATCCTCTTTTCTGAGATAAACCATGACTTACAGGATATACATATCCCATGAAAAAGAGGATATACATAGAACCTGACTGGAGCAGAATATTGATTTTGAAGATTTTGCAAGACCGTAAGGTTCTGACAGTCTACTACCATGACCAATATGTACGACAGTGTCTCCAGTATTTGCCTTATCTACCTTATGCTAGACGGATTGTATGGTTGAAACAGAGACAGCTCAAAAAACAGTAATAATACACGGCCAACCTTGGCATCGCTGGGGGACTCGCTTCTCGTGCATTCCTCCTCCAAATTGTTGGGTTTAGAGCAGCAACTGATCCGTGTTTGCACTGAAACACACATAAGAAAACATTTTCAGCACATAATTCAGTAAAGATGCTGGAAATAGATGAGGAAAGCAGTATCAAACAACACGGTCACAATCGAGTTATGCATAAAAACTGAACCAATATAATGCTGCTATGTTGTGGCCATAACAATTGCAACTAATGCCCACTTCATATCAGATCTGCAAGGGGTAGAAAGAGGGGTGGAGCTCACCATGTCAGGGGGGTGGAGAAGAGGAGGAGGGCATCCTGTAGCAGCCTAGAACCCTGTGACTTGCGGAAAGTGATGTTCACAATGCCCAATTCCTCATTATCCAGAACACCTGCTCAGACCAGGAGGAAACGTTAGCTTCTATCAATCAACATATCAGGGTGACAAGTATGACAAAAGACAAGTACAAAGCTGGAAAGGGAAATGGTAAGAACTGCTGTATAACTACACCAAAATGCATAGGTATATCAGTAGAATTACAAAGGACTCGTCAGATGCAAGGAAACTAAGATACCATTATAGTTCTCAGTTGCCGCACAATTCTAAAACATAGCATAAGAAATCAAGCACCATAATAACACTCGACATAATTGGACTGTGCCTAGAATATGCATCCCAAATTTAGTTACCAGGCATTTAGCTCAAAAGTGCTTGTTCCGCAAATTTACTTATCAGGCATTTAGCTGAAGAATATGAATCACAAATTTTTCGATTACACAAGACCTGATGAACACATTTTCTAATCACATCCATTTTCTAATTAACTAGCTCCTAAATATATACATGCACTACATCAGGAAATTTATGACTTGGACATTGTATTAATAGCAGATTACGAACTAATGTACTTGTACTTGATCTAGTTGAATAAATGTAGATAGTTTCTGGTTCAGCCAGCTCCAACTTATGCTACTAGCTACTGACAGAAAAACACAGAGAGAGGGAGAGGGAAATCAGAATCGAACAGCACACCCGTGTGGTTGAGCAAACCACAGTGATTGCTTAAGATGAAGACAATAAACCGCTCGTGTGCTGAAACATAATTCAGACTATGGGGCAATCAGCCATGTCCCATGAAGGAGGCCAAGATCCTATCCTATGCTAGGTAGCTGCTCATGACCATAGTGCTGCTACTACTAGCAACATGCACAAAAGCACAAAGGCAATCACCATCCAGCATGCACAAAACGTGCCGAACAAGTTCGCCCTTTACATCAGTTTCCAAACGAAGCAAGCTGCATGATGTGAAAGTGCGACAGGACAACAGAATCGTCGATCAAGCTGTGGTTTACATTGCGGTGGCATTTGTTTCAAAAAAACATTGCGGTGGCATTTGGAAAAGCACATGTTCGCTTTTATATATGCCCTGGGACTGGGATGTATCAGTTAGGTTGAAATCATGTTTTGTTGATGAGAATGTCAGAAAAAGCATACTGAAATTACCAAAGATTACCTGCAAACTAGGTCCCCCCACTAAGTCGATCAAAGCACATATCACTAGTACTCCAAGGTCATAGTCTATACAATCAAATTAAACTCGTCCATCAGATATGATGGGGCAGCAACACCGTGAGCAAGCATAGCAATGCATTGCAAACTGAAAGTGTGCGAATCTGAGCTGTCCAGTTGGGTTGAACAGGTAGGCCAGATTCGATCGCTTGTGTGGGGTTGGTTCGTGTGCCAGCACCAGCAACGCAACGCTAGGCTACCCCGCAATCCTTCATGTCCCAAGTGTAAGTAAGACTAAATAAAGCTAGCACGGAACGACACAATACAAAACCAGAGCAGAACAACTGCTGGAAAAACACACCAACCAACGCAACACTAAGCTCGCTAATACTTATCGCTGAAGAAGAAAAAAAGATGAAAACTATGGGGCTTGCGCGAGGTGGTGAAGGGAATGCGTCGAAATCGTTGGCGCCACCTGGCAGGAATTCCCCAGAACCGAAACCAATCTGCCGAACTAAAGTAGTAGTGCTAGCAGCAAAATAAGCGCAGAAACGGAGGAGGAGCGGCAGAGGAATCCGTTACCCTCCTAGTCGACGGGGAGGGAAACCCGTCGGAACCGGGCGAGCGAGGGGCCGTCGTCAAGTGAGTCTCGTGCAGCCGCCACAGGACCCTGCACCATGAAGTGGAAGCGGAATCAGAAGGTGAGGAATAAGGCAGCCGATGGTTACCAGGAGCATGGGCGGCCGGGCGGGGAGAGGAGAGGAGAGGAGCAGCCGCCGCCCACCTGGGAATCGAGCGCGGCAATTGTGACGTACCCGCGGATGGTGCGCCAGAGGATCTTGGCCGGGGCGCGGAAGTGGATGGGGCTGTGGGAGGGCTTGGTGTTCATCCTCTTGCGGAGGAAGTGGAGGTACTTCATCTTCTGGCGGACGAGGTCGCCGGACATGCAGATCTCCTCGCAGCGGACCACCACCACGCGCTGCCTGTTAAGCAGCTCCTTGGCAACGATCGACGCCAGGCGGCCGAGCATGTGGTGGTGGGCGTCCCGGTGGTGGCGGCGGCCCGGTGGCTCAGCCAGATGCCGCCGCCGAGGACGACGAGCGAGAGGACCAGGACTCCCGCTCGCGGTCGGTGGTGGCGACCATGTCCACGACGGCCAGTGGAGGGGTGGGTGGCGGCGAGGGGAGGGATCTGAGGTGGGGAGGGGAGAGGTGGGTGGCGGCGGCGAGGATCTAAGGTGGGGAGGGGAGGGGTGGGTGGCGGCGAGGGGAGGGATCTGGATCGGGAGCGCTAGGGTTCGCTGCGCGGGGAGAGAGGAGTGGTGTGCGGTGGGTTTTTTAGGCGTAGCTCGCGGTAGGTGGGTGAGAGGGTGAGGTGCGGATCCGTTGGATCCAGGAGCATCCAACGGTGAATTATGCACGATCCGCGTGAAAGGCCCCTGAACCAATCAGAACGCATTATACATGTATGATATTTTGACCATTTAAATTGGTCATAATCGACTAAAAGTTAGGTGCTAAATCATGTTAGCTATTTTATTATGACCTGAATTTTTTTTAAAAGAACTTCTCATTGTGTCAGGAAATTTGACTATAGTTTTCAGGAATAATCACAAATTAAAATATGACAAATATTTTTTAAAGAGTTATGAGAAATGAGTTCTTTTAAATCATTTTCCATTTTTTGAGTGCCCAGAATGAGTTTTTTTTGTGAAGGACCTACAATATATTTGTTGCAAAATTGGACCAAATCATTTTTCTAAAATACTAGGTCATATTTAATGCACAATTGACCAAATGGTTGGGTGTAAAAAGTTTTGATCCACCTCTCGTGAAAAAGACAAATTTTCGCCGATTCACCTGGAAGCGGGTCAAATTTGAACTGTAGTTGCCTTATAGTTTGCACTTTATTTTTTCCAAAAATCATTTCTAGGTACATAAGTATCTATTTAATCAGAGACACACCAAAAAAATTCAAGATTCAACCACTAGCTAGGAACGGTCATTGCCGCCGTTTTGACCGCATTTTGAAACGGGCATAAAAAATTCAAAAAAATCAAATAATTGGGAAACCTTCGCATTGTGTCATTATATGCGGCCAAGTTCCCAGGAAAAATAACAAACTTGTAATACGGCAATTATTTTTAAAAAGTGTTCTCAGAAACGAGCTATCACGTGTGGAGATTAATGGCTTTCAAGCCAAATGATCAATCTTATGGCCACATTCATGGCATAGTTTGTTCAAATGATCTCATATTATGCACAAGGGTGCATATTGGAATGGCAAACAATGTTGCCTAAGGAAATTTTCATTTTCTTTGGATGAAAAAACCGTTTTCCATTTTTCGAGTGCCCAAAAGGAGGTTTTTTTGTGAAGGACCTCCCAAATAATTGTTGCAAAATTAGACGAAATCATTTTTCTAAAATACTAGGCCATATTTAATGCACAATCGGCCAAATAGTTGGGTGTAAAAAGTTTTGATCCACCTCCCGTGAAAAAGACAATTTCCACCGATTCAGGTGGAAGCGGGTCAAATTTGAATTGTAGTTGCCTTGTAGTTTTCTCTTTATTTTTTACAAAAATCATATTTAGGTACATAAGTATCTATTTAATCAGAGAAACACCAAAAAAATTCCAAGATTAAACCACTAGCTAGGAACGGTCATTCCCGCCGTTTTGACAGCATTTTGAAACGGGCATAAAAAATTCAAAAAAAAAAATTGGGAAACCTTCGCGTTGTGTCATTATATATGACCAAGTTTCCAGGAAAAATAATAAACTTGTAATACGGAAATTATTTTAAAAAAGTGTTCTCAGAAACGAGCTATCACGTGTGAAGATTCATGGCTATCAAGCCAAATGATCAATCTTATGGCCATATTCTTGGCATAGTTTGTTCAAATGATCTCATATTGTGCAAAAGGGTGCATCTGGAAGTATTCATTTTCTGTGCACGGAAAAACCATTTTCCATTTTCCGATTGCCCCAAATGAGGTTTTTTTATGAAGGACCTACCAAATAATTGTTGCAAAATTGGACCAAATCATTTTTCTAAAATACTAGGCCATATTTAATGCACAATTGACCAAATGGTTGGGTGTAAAAAGTTTTGATCCACCTCTCGTGAAAAAGACAAATTTCCGTCTATTCAGTTGGAAGCGGGTCAAATTTGAACTGTAGCTGCCTCGTCGTTTTCTCTTTATTTTTTCCAAAAATCATTTCTAGGTACATAAGTATATATTTAATCATAGAAACACCAAAAAAATTCCAAGATTCAACCACTAGCTAGGAACGGTCATTCCCGCAGTTTTGACCGCATTTTGAAACGGGCATAAAAAATTCAAAAAAAAATCAAAAAATTAGAAAACCTTCGCATTGTGTCATTATATGTGACCAAGTTTCCAGGAAAAATAATAAAATTTTAATACGGTAATTATTTTAAAAAAGTGTTCTCAGAAATGAGCTATCATGTGTGAAGATTCATGTATTTCAACCAAAACGATCAATCGTATTGCCACATTCATGGCATAGTTTGTTCAAATGATCTCATATTGTGCACAAGGGTGCATCTTGGAATTCCAAACAAAGTTGCCAAAGGGAGTTTTCATTTTCTTTGCACAGAAAATTCATTTTCCATTTTTCGAGTGCCCGAAATGAGGTTTTTTTGTGAAGGACCTACCATATATTTGTTGCAAAATTGTACCAAATCATTTTTATAAAATACTAAGACATATTTAATGCACAATTGACAAAATGGTTGGGTGTCAAAAGTTTTGATCCACCTCTGGTGAAAAAGACAAATTCCCGCCGATTCAGCTGGAAGCGGGTCAAATTTGAACTGCAGCTACCTCATAGTTTGCTATTTATTTTTTTTCCAAAAATAATTTCTAGGTACATAAGTATCTATTTAATCAGAGAAACACCAAAAAAATTCCAATATTCAACCACTAGCTAGGAATGGTCAAGCCCCCCGTTTTGACCGCATTTTGAAACGGGCATAAAAAATTCAAAAAAATCAAAAAATTGGAAAACCTTCGCATTTTGTGTCATTATATGTGAACAAGTTTCCAGGAAAAATAATAAAATTGTAATACGGTAATTATTTTAAAAAAGTGTTCTCAGAAATGAGTTATCAAGTGTAAAGATTCATGGCTTTCAAGCCAAATGATCAATCTTATGGCCACATTCATGGCATAGTTTGTTCAAATGATCTCATATTGTGCACAAGGGTGCATATTAAAATGGCAAACAATGTTGCCTAAGGAAGTTTTCATTTTCTTTGGACGAAAAAACCATTTTCCATTTCCGAGTGTCTGAAATGAGTTTTTTTTGTGAAGGACCTACCATATATTTGTTGCAAAATTGGACCTAATCAATTTTATAAAATACTAGGACATATTTAATGCACAACCGACAAAATGGTTGGGTGTCAAAATTTTTGATCCACCTCTGATGAAAAAGACAAATTCCCGCCGATTCAGTAGGAAGCGGGTCAAACTTGAACTGCAGTTGCCTCATAGTTTGCTATTTATTTTTTCCAAAAATAATTTCTAGGTACATAAGTACCTATTTAATCATAAATACATGGTTTGGTGGCGATACATCGAGGTTTGGGCGGTGGCCGAGGCCCCCAACTCTAGAGCACGTAAACTCGCATGCCCACCGCATGGTCACCGCGTGGCCGTGGCGTTGCCATGTGTTCTGGGTGGCCTAGGAATGTCTAGTGGGTTGGGCACTCCCTAGGTAGGTGCTAGGAAGAAAATCACAACGTAAGATTCTCACGAGGAGACCGATCGATGCTCAAACATGAATAAGCAGCCAAGTGTTTGATTAGCGGTACGAGAAATGCACATGGCCAATGGGCGTGAGTTTTGGCCGAGGATGATCATCTACTAAGGAGAATGTATTCACAAAGTTTCAGCTCAAAAGGAGGATCCTAGGTGGTACTTGCTTTGCAAAGTACCACACTGGACAAAAATATGAATGTTGAAGCTGGGCTCAAAATAATGAATGGATTGAGCTAAAATTTGGTGGAGGATGGTTATTTGGGCATAGGAAAGCATTGTAGAAAATTGATATCATTTTGATATGCCAAAGTAGTACTTCCTTCACAATGCTCTTCTATGGAAAAAAAACTTGGGAAAACTAGTGAGAGAGATTGGATGAATGAAATGAGCTAAAATTTGGTGTAGGTAAGTTACATAGGTATGGTCATGCGCTGGTAAATTTTCAGATCATTTCGGTAAGCCTAGCTAGTACTTACTTCACAAAGCTTCTCTCGAGGTAGAAACTTTGGAAATTTCCTGAGAAAGATTTACTAGGAAAATTGAGCTGAATATTATCATGTGGCAATGATTTGTGTATGGAAGAGTGCCCAAAAAGGTTGAGGGTAATAGGAGGGGTCTATATAACACTTGATTTGCAACATGCCAATTTGGCCATAAAATATAAATTGAACCTGGGCTCACATAGATGATTTGACTGAGCTGCAATTTGGAGGAGGGTGATAATTTGGGCATATGAAGGAACTGTATAAATTTCATGTCATTTAGAGATATAAAAAAGGTACTTCCTTCACAATGCTTCTAGGTGGACAAAAACTTTGGAAATTTGCCGAGGAAGATTTGCTAGGAAAATGGAGCTGAATTTTGTCATGCGTTAATGATTTGGATAGGAAAGAGTGCCCAAAAATTCCTAGGGCAATCAAGAATATATAAATAGCACTTCCTTCATAAAGTGTTGTTGTGAACATAATAGGAAAATGAATATTGTTGAATTAGTTTTGAACTAGGCAAGGAAGGATTTTTACATATTTGATGAAGATATGCCCCAAAGAATTTATGAGATTTTTTTGGGAATTTTGGGAATGATAGAAATATAGGTTGCTTCACAACCTAGGGCAAAAACTGCCACATGGACATGACACATAGGCAAAACAGATGAGATGGCGCCTAGTCATCACAACCCACCACAATCTACAAGGCTATGACTATCTATATTGGTCATTAACAACTAGAAATAAGGCAGTGGACTAGCACTGTTTGCTTTGTGACCATTTCGTGTGAGGAAATTACGACCTTTCTGACCAAAATGGTCGCAATGGTTTAGGATTTGGAGCCCCCTGAACAGCTTTTGACCAATTGGTCTAAAATGGTCATAAATTTATGACCAATTCTTCGAGGGTCACTGACAGAAGGTCATAAGTTGACATATTTCTTGTAGTGTATGGAAGATACCAGCTCACGTTGGTCTATAGTATAGACTTCGTACCAAAAACCCACCATTTTCTCATAGAGAAATGAAAAACCCACCATTTTAGGGCTTGTAGTGTAACTCGGGCCGCTTGTTGCGATGACGTGGAGGGGGGTGACGGATGCCGTTAGACGGTGCGACACACGGCCGCTCCCGTTGCCGAGCCCATTTAACAATTTTTATTTTGATTACAGCCAGTTTAAATGGGCCGCGCTGGCCACCTGGTCGGGGCGGTTCTTCCGTCGCGATCTCCACGCGCGTTCTATCTATCCGCCGCCGCCACCGATCCACGTCTTGCCGCCGGTCACGTTACGCCATGGTTTCATGGAGCGACGAGTCAAGCTCTTCTTCGGATGGCGAATCCGTGACTAGCCTGCAGGTACGCTCCTACTATATAATCTCCAGATAGTGCTAGGCTTAAGGTTAGGGTTCTTCATTTCCGATATTTAACGCAGGGCGTTGATTTGTGCATTATCTCTGTTGTTTCGTTTAGCTTCCTACGACTATCCCGTGCTATGAATGGAGTGGCATTGCTCACGATCTGCCTTCTCGTTGTCTGCATCGAGAACCTTGCGTCACGCTAGTTGATTTTGATTCCTTGGACACTGGCAGACGTTTTCTTGCCTATGGTCAGAAGGTATGTTGTTCCGTACTGTAAATATATGTTTACATTACCTCGTGCTCGACTTACTTCGCGGTAATCCATTGATCTGCCAAAAATTGCATACAATTTCAATTAATTTGTGCATTTAGAAATTCCGTATTTATGTTGTCTTTTTCATGGTCTAATATTTGTTTTAGCATATAATAGCATATACTTGTAGTTAATTGGGGCCTAATAGCATCTACTTGTATTTATGTTTTGTATATCATTGCATGCCACATTTTGTGTTTATATGATTGAGACCATATTTTTAGTGCATTGCATGTAATTGTATTGCATTTGTGCATGTAATTGTATTTCATTTGAGCATATATGATTGAGACCATATTTTTTCATACTGTAGGAAGAAGTGAAATGTAACTATGTGGAATGGGTAGACCTGGAGTGGTCAGTGGCTACGAAGTTCTGCCTGAGAGAACTGTGGAGCATGTATGATGAGAAGTTGAGACAGAATATTAAGAATGCTGAAGACAAATGCATGTTAATTAGAGAAAAGAGGAGGACGGAGGAAGAGCTGAGATTTTTCAAAATGGACTTTGCTAAACTGGTGGCCGATAAGGAGGATGCTCTCACGCAGTTGGGCAATGCAAGATTGTCACTTAGCGATCTCAAAGAGGAGCTGGAGAAGAATAAGATGGCAGACCATGGTTGTGCCAATCTACATCAGGTCCCGAGGGTAAAGGCTGAGAAAGACCGGGACCGGGTGGTGCTAGAGAGAGACCAAGTGATGGGAGAGAGGGACCAACTGAAGCAAGAGAAGAAAAAACTGGAGTATTATTGCAGATTTTCTCAAACAGAAACATGGGTACGTTGATAAGATCAAGAAGCTGAAGGAGATTTGTGATGAATTTTAAGTATGTTTTGTGGTTTATTGTTGAACTGAATGATCAAGTCCTATCTGCATTGTGGCCAGTTCATTTGTGTAAGGTCTCGGTATATTATATTAACCAATAAATTATATCACTTTCGAAATAGTTTGCTTTTGTTTGACCTGCATCCTAATGCGGGTTCTCGGCTAAGCACTGAAATTATTTTGCCCCCACCGGAGCTCTAAATCGTACTGATCAAGGGGGCGAAAGAGTAGTTGATCATGTGATTGATGGTGCTACTGATCCTGATCTTCATGATGTAGAAAAGGAAAAGGCTAACAAAAATGTAGCAAAAAAGAACTGTGCAACGTGATTTGAAGCAATAGATAACGCCAAGGAAGTCTGGCGCAAGACACGAGGAAGATCCACCTGCGGACGCCGATCCCGAGAGATCTAGCGGCAATCATGCGCATGGGATCCCACGCGGATCTGCCTACTCCACCAACCGCAGGATCCACGGGTGGCCCGTCTGCATCCGACACGCGGGCTGTCTCCACCGAGCGGTCGGGCGGGTTCGGACTTGGCGCGTCGCCCCGCGCCAACTGGCGCTCGTCGACTGGGTCGCCCGCGCGGGGACCGGATCTGTCATTGTCTCGGGCGCGGGATCCCACACTGGATGGCATGCCAGCCGAGGTTGATTCTCAGGCAAACAAAAAGGAATTTATCATTTTTTTCTTATTGTTGAATAATGCCAAATCAAATCAAAAAAATATGCAAAAGTAAAAAGGAAATGAATTACTCTTCCATGGAAGAAAAGAATGAACACAGCAGCAAAATACATTAAGGTAGAACAAATGAAGGGAAGCAAAAAATTATTGGTATGAAACATATAGTCTGCTGTATTACACATACACAAGTATGTGTGAGCGACCAAAACTCCACACAAAATCCATGGTATCGTGCTTATTACATGAATGATTGAAAATCAAAGTTGTCCATGCCGGGAAACATGCTTCCGGACTTAAAACAAACGACTAAAACTAGAATCTTGAATCATGTATGATGTCTTCACGCCTTGCTTTTCTTTGCGATGTCGCGGATTTTGTTCTTCACACATTCGAGCGTGTTGGTAGGTGGGAGAAGCAACTCGACGACGAGACGCCTTCTCCTTGCATTAACCGTGGCCTGCAATTTTTAGAACAATGTTTAATGAATAGAAGTTGGTATTATACGACAATTGTACAAGTGTACGAAAAGAGAGGATAAATTACATGGGTAAAATCGGTGGTCCATCGATCCCCGTCCCAATGCTCCATAACTTCAATCACAAAAAGGCCACAAGAGTTCCTAATATATATGCAAACATTAGTCACCATGCACATGAACATGTATTTCGTAAGTAGAAAATGATGAACCGTAACTCACCCATCCTCTTGTAGTGGCATGTCGATCTGAGGTAAGATAGGCCACTTAGTGACGTCTGGATATTTGCCAGGTGTAATACGGTTTGCCTCTTCCATATCAATTGCTATTGCTAGTCGCTATTTGAAAGAAAGTAGTAGTGAGAAACCATATGACATTTCATATGAAGAATATGCTCAATGTTGGGGAGTGTACCAGTGCTTTCACAGTGTCGAGAGAGAACTCGAGAGGATAGAGCGAATCAAAAACTCGGAATTCTTTCTCGCGGTTGTGCATCACCACGGTGATCCAGTGTGTATTGCCGACGTTCAACGGGATAAACGACTAAAATGTGGAACACATTTGTAATCAGATGCAATTATGCTTGTTGAAATGAGTGTTAATGAACTAGTAAGAACATATCGTACCTTATCACGGACGGTATACTCGTCCAGAACCCTACGTACTGCTCCAGCTCTGCTCAACGCACTATCCATGTTGTATGTCGACGGTTCAGGGTTGTCTCGTGCCTTAACACGATCAACAAGGTATTTGGACCTCCAGGCTGGACAGAGGTGCCGATCATGACCAACCCGCAGAGCCAAATGTGTCTGATAAGCATCGATAATCTGCGTAAAATAATAGAACATTTTATTTTCATAGGTGACACCTAGATTATGCACTTAAATAGCAGGACATGGTAATAGGTCTTACGTCATCCGCCAGCCATGTATGCTCAAGTATCGGTCGTATACTCTCCACAGTCACAGAGGTGGCACGTTCATTGTAGTAAACTCTTTTATTCATATTCTTCTCAGACCGAGCAGCTGCCTCCACAAACGTAACAACAACATCAATGAGTTCCGGTGTGAGATCGTCCTTAGCAGAGCCTTCCACGTCATTGTTACTAAACAGAGCTGCATGATAAATTACGAATGTCACGAACGGTGAGTACATGAAATGGTAGTAAATTAAGCACTAAGATAGCTACTAACGGTACCTCTAGTTGTGGTAGTGTTGCCGGATGGCTTAGTACCACGAGCGCTTCGCTTGCTGGGCTTGTCAAGTTTAAAGGGGGATTCAAATTTCTTGGGAACAGTCCGTCGGCGCTTCCCGGATATAACATCGTCTTGTTTTGCGGTTGCTTCAGACTTTTTACCCTTGATCTTACCCACCATCCTGTCGATAGAACTTGCAGAAATGTCAATGTCGGACGATTCTGCTCGAGGAGAATTACCTACAATCCAAGGGTTCTCCGGTGTTGCGCCGCACTCTGTTGTCTTGTCAACATTTAACTTGGCAGGTGTTTTCTGGTTAACAAAGAAATAATGTGATAGGTTCAGTTAATGAAAATGAAGATGCATAATTGAGATAAATGAAGACAAATAAATGAAAACATACTACCTCATCATTGTTGTTCTTGTTGACAACATGCTCGTCAGGCTGTGTCAAATCAATCACCGGCTCTAGACCGTCAGAGTCATTCTTGTACACGAATTCTTTTTTTTCTGGCGGACCATTCTCAAAGGAATCCACTTCTAGGTCTGCATCGTTGTTGCCGGAAGCCGCAGCAGCCGCTGGCTTGTACATCACACCATTTTGGTTCAACTTCTCTAACAATCTCTGCATTACATAAAAAATATTAATTAATGTCGGCATGGTTTTGCAACTTCAAAAATGTTGTAAACATATAATTAAGGGTGTGTCACCTCAGCTACTTGTTCCGGTATTTCCTTCATTTGGCTGCGTATGTAATCCATACACCGCTTCATGATGAGGTTCATCATCTCGTCCGCGTTTGAGGCTAACTTGGACTTCTTTGCCGCACCAACGGCGGGCTTCATTTTTGGCTTTTCTGGTTCGGGTACTTTGCGCTCCTGCGCCCTATACTCCTTGGTTATGTTGTCTTCAATCTGCAGGTGAAATACAAGTATATGTGATCAATAAAAATATTAATACAACTAATTATGTTATATAAAAGATTTAAGAAGTACCCAACATAATGAATTACCTTGATGTTACCACGGCCACGTCCGTGGTCATAATCAAACTTGTCTCTCCTTGAGGCTGCAGCTTCAGTCCAATTTCTCATTAGAGGTTCCATGACAAGCTAGGATTGAATGCGCATTCACCTTCCAGAGGCTGAACCTTCTCCCAGTACAGGTACTGCATGAATATGAAAAATTACAGTTAGTACTATACAGCAGTTAAATTAGCAATCATAATTTTTTTGCAATGGTACAAGTCTGAAAGGTGTACCTGCAGGAGAGCTAAGTTCCCTCTCGGCCATTGGCGGAGGTGTTTGCCTTTCCTCACGTTGCGAAGGCAGTCCAGCAGAACCCGGAGGGTGAATGCATTCCAATTAATCTTGGATATACGCTTCACATCCTCCACCAATGCGTAATATTGCTTTGGTACAGTCTTGCTCGACATGGGAGCAAGAACTGTTCCAAGCAACACGAGGACAACTCTCCGAAGGAAATCATCGTCGGCAGATTTATTTTTTGTGATGTCCACAATCAGATCGTCGATGACTATGTTACATGTGGTCTTGCTCAGGAATTGAGGCGGCACTCGATCTTTAACATCCTCACCTTCCTCATTGAGAATACCTTCTGCCGATAGTCCGTGGTTCTCCAAGGCCAAGATGCACTCAACATCCACGGGACCGAGAGACACTTCGCCAACCAAGTCTTGTACAATGAATCTGCCCTTGCTAGGATCAAAAATCTCAACCATGTACCGGATCAGCAGTGTACGCATCTTCAACGAAGGTATCTGAAGCATGCTACGGAGTGGTGTTTCGGCAAGTGCGGCCCGTTGACCGGAAGATAGAACGGCAATAAGTTTGCACCATTTTTCAACGGCGCAAACAATTTCTCCGTTCAGTTCATCCATCCCGTTAAAAAAACATACATGGTTAGAGTACCATAAATTATGTAATCAACTTTTTTCCTAACATATTGTTACATAAAACATAATAATGGAATACACTATTCCACATTATATAGAAAACTATAGAACATAATTTATTCATACTGAAACATTCAGCAGAGACACGTGCACCACATAAAATGACAGTTTAACAAGTACTTATTTAACCAATTAGTTTCATAATCAAAAGTAACATTATTTATCTAATCATTTATTTTCATATGTTACTGTACAATTAGATATAAGAATCGGTGACAGTGCCTAATTAACAGTAAATCGAAAAGAAAAAATGAAATTATGCATACTAGAACCTGCATCAAACAAACATGCAACACATACAATATTAGTGGGCGTCTCATAGTTGAAACATGGATGTCTTAGGGCATTGCTATAACTTAAAGTGACTATGCTATAACTAACACTGATTTAAAATTATTGTTTATTCATCAATCCAACCTACAAGTGAAAGACAACAAACAACATGCAGAAACTAATTTGCAATCGTAGGGCTATCTAATCTAATACACACACAAACAAATCTAGTGTCATAGGCTTATCTAATCTAATACACGCACAAACAAAAAACATCTACTCCAACAGATGTAATGCGAAGATTATGCACTAATTAATCTTAGTCTTATCGAATCTAACACACGCACAAAGAAAAGCATCATGGATGCGGTACGGTTGCCAACATACTGGATCGGTCGATGAATATGGAAGTTGTCGGCGTGGTAACATGGACGCAGTTCGTCCACGACGGCCAGCACGCGCTGACGATCTAGATGTTCTCGACGATCTTGGTGGAGTTGGGCCGATGCTAGGGACACAGCTGCCATCGACTCGGCGGTAGGAGCCGTCGTAGACGACATGAAAGACGATGCCGAGACTATATAGGAGGAGGAGGATCTCCTAGGTCGTCGTAACCACCAGGGAAAGTACGTCTGTGATCTTTGCCTTCCTTGGTTGAGGAGAGGCAGTACGTGCTCCTAAATTAAAGGGATAGGCTTTCCACGCTCGAGTTTTTTTTTGTAGATTCCGATCCGGGAATTGTGTAACAAATCGCAGGTGCTCCTCTCTTTGAGCGACGAGGGGCTCGCTTCATGTACTTTTTTCTTTACTTTTTCATATTACAAAATTTTTATATCAAATAATTATTTCAAGTCAACCAAATGGCCCTAATTTTTTTTCACACAATGGGATGACCATGGACATCATGCATGCCAATTCTTATCGATTTCCAACACTCGATGCATTTACTAGGATTTTGCCGGCGAAAAGAACCCGCAACGCTGCCCGGACGTGACGCGATGTTCGTTCGGTGTCAGGAATGGCTCACATGTTGCATGGGGGCCTACATTGGGCATCCTCACATGGTGCTAAAGTTTGGTGTCATTTCATGCAGGCCAGCACATACCACATGTGCAATCACCATCATTCGGGTCTGCCGGAGGGGGAGCCTGAAGGACGTTGTTTTTCTGGACTCAACCAAATGGCCCTAAATTTTTTTCACACAATGGGATGATCATGGACATCATGCATGCCAATTCTCATCGATTTCCGACACTCGATGCATTTACTAGGATTTTGCCGGCGAAAAGAACCCGACACGCTGCCCAGACGTGACGCAACATTCGTTCGGTGTCAGGAATGGCTCACATGTTGCATGGGGGCCTACATTGGGCATCCTCACATGGTGCCAAAGTTTGGTGTCATTTCATGCAGGCCAGCACATACCACATGTGCAATCACCATCATTCGGGTCTGCCGGAGGGGGAGCCCGAAGGACGTTGTTTTTCTGGACTCAACCAAATGGCCCTAATTTTTTTCACATAATGGGATGACCATGGACATCATGCATGCCAATTCTCATCGATTTCCAACACTCGATGCATTTACTAGGATTTTGCCGGCGAAAAGAACCCGAAACACTGCCCGGACATGACGCAACGTTCGTTCGGTGTCAGGAATGGCTCACATGTTGCATGGGGGCCTACATTGGGCATCCTCACATGATGCCAAAGTTTGGTGTCATTTCATGCAGGCCAGCACATACCACATGTGCAATCGCCATCATTCGGGTCTCCCGGAGGGGGAGCCCGAAGGACGTTGTTTTTCTGGACTCAACCAAATGGAATTTTGAAAATAGAATGAAAATTATATTTAAGAAGTGAAATAGAAGACAACATACATTCATGGAATTTTGATTTTTACAACTATAATAAGAAATAAAATACAAAACATATAATTCAATTTTAAAACTCTAAGAAGAAATAACAAAGAAAAAGTATATTTGATATACCTTTTTTGAAATAGAAAACAGAAAAGATATATTATAATAAAGATGAAACATATTATATTGCATTTTTTGAATTTTAATAGTGCGAGAATAACTGAAGGAGTAAAAATATATTAGATTTTAAATTATTGTATAGATAAAAAGAAAATAAATATTTAAATGAATAAGTGAAATATAAGACATTAATTTTTCGTACACATTGAATAAGTGAAATATAACACATTGAAGCAGCTTGGTTTTAAATGTGGTAATAATCTGCGCGCGGGTGAGGCTGGCCTGCGACGGCCCACCCGAATTAGGCCCAAGCGAGCGTCGCGCCGCGCACATCCCAGCGGTGCTGGGAGTTTAGCCCACCTCGCCAAGCGAGGGGAGTTCGCATCGGTTTATATACCGGGCTGAGCTTCCCCTTTCGAGTTCCTTTCTAAAGCGGGCAGCACATGCCTAACCCCGTCCGTCCCTGCCCAGTGGGGCCTACTAGCTGCCTATTATCACAATCTGGCGGGCCTGCATCCTGGCCCAATAAATGATTGGGTTGCTAGTCGTATGCTGGCCGTTGAATTGTGTAGTATGCAGCTAGTAGGCGGGCTATTTTGGGTCATATTTCACTTTTTGCATTTGTCACCATTATTTGTTGTTCTTAAAATCACCTCATAAAAGAATATAACACAACAATTTTTCGCACATTCATGAATTTTCTAACTGTCAGAACAAGTAATACAGAAAAATATATATGTGATTTAATATTTTTTTCAAAGATAAAACTAAAATTTTAAATTAAATATAAATTTTACAAAATAATTATAATATTTAGACCAAACATTTCCACCATGTGAGGATACCCAAAGTAATTTTTTAAATTTGTATTCAATTTTTTGCATATGTCAAATGTCTAATTTGGCACACAAGTTTGAAACAAAATATGTCACATGTCAATTTTTTTGCATATGTCACATGTCAAATTTTGCAAACAAGTTTGAAGCATTAAATTTTCAAATTTTAAATTAAATATAAATTTTACAAAATATTTAAAATATGTGGACCAAACATTTCCACCATGTGAGGATACCCAAAGTAATTTTCTTTCATAGCCATGATTGGCCCATGTGGGTCACCATGTACAACAAAAATTGGGTGATTTGGAGGTGGTGGAAAAAATCACGTATATTCAAAACCTGGCTTAAGTTAGACCAAACAAAACTCTATTTTGGCATGATTGCGATGATTTTTTCGACCACCTCCAAATCACCTCTATTTTGGCACACATGATATCTTGCACAAACAAAACTAGTTTTCCAAGGTTTTATATTTTTTTGAATTTTTTATTAATTTATAATGCCCTCTAGACTGACTGGTCAAACCATCGGTCCATACCTCAAGGGGGCATTGTAAAGTATTAATTTTCCAAATTTTCTTTCATAGCCATTCTTGGCACCTGTGGGTCACCATGTACAACAAAAATTGGGTGATTTGGAGGTGGTGGAAAAAATTACGTATGTTCAAAACCTGGCTTAAGTTAGACCAAATGGCCCCTCCGAAATGCGATGATTTTTTCGACCACCTCCAAATCACCTCTATTTTGGCACACATGATCTCTTGCACAAACAAAGCTAGTTTTCCAAGGTTTTAAATTTTTTTAAATTTTTTTTAATTTATAATGCCCTCTAGACTAACTGGTCAAACCATCGGTCTATACCTCAAGGGGGCATTCTAAAGTATTATTTTTTTCAAATTTTCTTTCATAGCCATGTTTGGCACATCTGGGTCACCATGTACAAGAAAATTTGGGTCACAATATTTGAACTTTTTCTGAATTTTTTATGCCCTGCCCAATGCCGGTACGAAACATGCGGCTTCACGGAGCCACTATAAATTGTACGAAAGGAGATCTTTCATATTACATATAATCAACTTCCATTTCATGAAAAAACTCCTTCATGTTACAAATAATCATTACACCTTTATTCAAATATTGTTTTTTGCACACACACACACACCATCTTTAACTACTTTTTTATTAGTATTTGATGAAATGAAGGAATATGTGTTCAGTTATTGGAATATTTGATCATATATATGGTGGAGTATTTGCTATTTTTGCTTACTCAAATGAAGGAAAGATGTCATATGTGTCGACGAACAATTTCCACTTACTTTAATAAAAACATTAATTTACTTAACGCAAAGTTTTACATTTGGTCCGATTTGCTTATGGGCAGAGCATGTTGCACATGGCCATAGCATGGGAATTTATTGCACCATTGCCACAGCATGTTCCACTTGGCCGCAGCATGGGAAGTGTTTACAGCACGCCTGATCAGTGAAGCAACACTGATGCGGCATGTCTGATCATTGCAGTAACTAAATTCAAGCAAATCATACATCTAAGGAACCATAATGGCAAATTTAAGGGACACAAATATAGATAGCAATATATACTACTACCATAGATAGCAGCATCCACACAGCACACTTGCTGATGCAGACCACTAGCATATTAGATATGTTTGGACCGCACATCACAGTACTGCACTTAGATAAAGTTCATACTAAATTACCACTACAAGTTTCCACCATCAGAATACCACACAAAGTTCACCAAAAGGACTGAGCCTTCCTACATCATACGACAACGAGGGTCTAGGGCAACTACATGTCAGGGTTTCTCAGGACCTTGTGGAGGGCAGAATGCTGAGCCCTGATCTTGTAGTCATGACTGCTGATGGATGTAGCCCGACAATGCTCCATCAGATGCTCCAGCAACCCAGACCTGGGCTTGGGCCTGCTGCAGTAGGGGCACCGGTACTTGTCAGACCTCCAGTTGTAGTACCTAGCAGATCCTTGGGCCCTGATCTTCAGCACCTCCTTCTCTTCAAACGACTCGACGTTCCCCTCGACCACATCATCTCCAGATTGATACTGCACACATTAATGACTGACATTAATACATTATGCATTCAAATACTACAAACATCTAACACTAAGTCAATGCACAAATAACATTTCAGCTAGGCCTTACCTCGTACGGCTCATCCTCATCACTGTCATAAGGGTAGTAGCCAGATGAGTCCCACTTCCTCTTCTTGCCAACAAGATCCTCCTTCTGCTATATTGTCAACCAAGCAAGTCATTTACAAGGAATTGAATTGCAGTTCAAATAATGTCATTACAAACAAGTTGATTTTGCATAATGATGGAAAGCTCCTAACTATATTTCATACACTATATATGAAGCTATATACATACTAAACAATTGGCTTATGAAAATACAAGTTCATTCATATGGACATACAATTTCAGTTTTTGCTTTTGAACATGCATATGAAGGTATAAATGAATATCATTCCTCTCTTATTAACCCATGATATAGCAGTTTTTGACAGACAATGCAAATAGGACCTTTATATATAATTTCACAAACATGTCAGGTTTTCATTTCATTTGTAAATCTTAATAAATATTTAGTTCAGAGCAGTTCTCAATGATTACTCATAAGTCAGAATAAGTGAAATGGTGAAGCCTAACTCCTACATCTAATTAAAATACCCTAACTCCAACATCTAATTAAAAAACACTAACTCCTAGATCCACTGGAACATTGAATCACAAAATTTACTTACATATATCATTGGATATAAATGAATCCACTACAAATAACACTAACTCATACATCTAATTAAAATATCATAACTCTTACTTCTACTGCATCATTCCGTCACACCATTTAATTACATTTATCTCTACCTATATATGAATCCAATACAGAAGAAACCTAACTAAACATCTAATTAAGAAACATTAACTAGTACATCTACTACACATTCAATCACAGAATCTATATAACTGTCTATAAATGAATAATACAATAAACCTTAACTAATCAACTAATTTAAAAACCATAACTACTACATCTACTAGATGATTCAATCATAGGTCCAACATATAACTGGCTATAATGAATCCAATACAAGAAAACCCTAACTAAACATCTAATTAAAAAACCCTAACTACTACATCTACTGGATGATTCATATGACATTGATGCATGGAGTTATGCAACAACAATTTAATATGAGAGTTGGTCATCTGGCATAGTTGCATGTCTACCAAACCTACTTATGGTTCACTTTATAAGTACAGGAATCCTACAGATCAAAAATAAACCTACCTACAATTTGAGTTTATGGATAATGAAGTGAAGCTCCTAACTATTTTGAAATTGTGCACTAGTTAAACATACTGTGTTCATTTCAACAATTAATTGATAGACTTCAAATGAACGAAGTAGGATTTTAACCTCATTTGTACAATATCAACTTTAATAGATACACTGGGTGGCGGCTCATCCCCTGCCGTGGCCCACTGAGGGAATATGCAAAACAAATCTAACAACATATACAGCACATAACAAAATCTGAGCACATGAGGCAATCCAGATTCCAATATAAAAAACCTAACTCTCATTATGATCTCTCTAGCATTCAACCACGAATCAACTACAAAAACCCTAACACTCAAATGGGGTTCCCCATTCAATCAAAAAACCCTAACAAGCAGAAGGGGGTGCCGCATTCAATCACATATCTACAATAAAAAAACCTATCTACTAAATCTTCTGCTTATCAACTACAACTATGAGAGGAGGGGAACAAGAAGCATTACCACATCCACCACCTGCTTGTCGCTCGCCTCCGGACCTGCATCCAGTGCGCCGCCAGACATTGTCACCACCAGGTCCGGCACGACGGAGTCCGAGCCCACCACCCCCTGCTCCACCAGATCCGCCGCCGCAGCGACCGATCCAGCGACTGCGGGTGCAGCATCTCCTGCACCGCCGACGGCGGCCACTTCTTGGACGGCATCTGCCGCGGTGTTCGCGGCCTCGACCGCAACTCCGTGCGCAGCGGCGGCAGCGCCACCACCTTGCGCCATCGAAGCCTAAGAGAACCCACCGAAGAGAGGGAGGCGGTGGGGTTGAGCGAGTAGGTGCGGTGGCGGGGCGATGGAGAAGAGGGGGAGACGATGCGACAAGGAGAGAGGGAGTGAGCCGATTTGGGGGGAAATGGTGGGGGCGATGCAGCCGGTGGTGGTTCCCCTCCCTCTTTATAGGATGTGACATTTTTGGAAGTTTTCGTGCGCCGCGTGGCTGCGTGGCTAGCCCACGACCGCCGCACGTGACGAGGGAAAACGATACGCCCACGCCCACGACCGCCGCACGTGACAAGGGAAAACGATACGCCCGCGCCCACGACCGCCGCACGTGACAAGGGAAAATGATACGCCCACATACAATACATGTATACCCTCAGTGTACAAAAGTAATCGGGCCAGTGCGGGCTTGTACAGGGCTGTACCCGCACTCTCCGCGGGCATAAAAAGACAATCATGCCCCTCTTCACGAATTGTTTTTGACAAATCTCAGCCGTCCTTGTGTTTCTCCCCCTCGCGTTCAGCCCAGGGGGGAGCACCGGAGCAGATACGCCGTACGCGTGCGTAAACTCCGTCGACGTGTGTTTTTTTAGAACGAAAACGCCAGATGCGTCCGGCTTTAGATTAATAAAGCCCCAACGGCAGCATACCACATACCAAGTCTTAATACATCACCAAAAGCCAAAACGGCTCGACCACCAAGTTCAAAAGAAACTAAACGAGCCTCAAATCGAGGTTATAGGGCTGGGCCCATACAGAGCACGCAGGCTCGTCAAGCAACCAAAAGGGACCGAAGTCATGACTCCCTAGCCATCGCATACACTTGCACCAGTCGTTGTTGGGCGGTCTTGATCAGCTCAGCATCCTTGCGCCTCCCCAACGGACTCCACTGCTGCAATAGGAGGTTGCATTTGAAGATGATGTTAGCCGGATGATTTGGAAAACACCCTTCTATAGTAAACTTGTTCCTAGTTAGCCATAAGGCCCAGAGAAGTGCCCCAACACAACTCCACATAACCCGATATGCTGGGCCCTTAATCGTCTCTAGGAGGTTGAAAAGCTCGGTAGCCGAGCGCGGGTCCCACTGGACACCCGCTGCTGTCCGGACTGCACTCCACGCGAACCTCCCAAGAGGGCAACGGAAAAATACATGATTGACATCCTCCGGTTCCCCGCACAACGCATACGGACCCGTGGCCGGTCCATTACGTTTGGCTACGTTCAGGAAAGTGGGAAGCCTGTCGCGGAACAACGTGTGTGTTCGATCGAACGAAACGGCGGCTGATTGTTTCGTACATGCATGCTACGTACGGACGTGAAGAAACGATCCACCTGCAGGCTGTGTGCCTTCTTCGTGGGTACTGCGAATTTGTGTACCTGGGCTCTTCGCAAGGAGGTCAATTTGCTAGCTCAACTCTGAGGCTCTTGCGTTGCGGAGTATTTAAGAAAAAACTACCATAATTTATCAAACCGTGCCCATAAACTACCATTTTATAAATTTATGCTGAAAACTAGCGCCTTTTCTCTAATCTTTAACTAAAAACTACCACATCGACTTAATGACTGATTAGCAAAAAAATTAAACCTGATTATGACATGCTAGGCCCACTCATCAAGGCTGACATGGCATTGAGTTGTTTGACCGTTTGTGTTGACTGTTAAGTTACATATGGATATTTTATCCAACACTTGGTGTGCACCGGCACCTGCGACCACCCGCTCAGGAGCTCGACGACAACGAAGGAGGAGCTTGCCGTCGCCGGCAAGATCTCTACCTAGGTCGGGGGCGGGACGAGGCCATGGCGGCTCGAGCAGCAGCAGCAGCACGCGCGGCACGCAGTAGGCAGCAGGTGCGGCAGGCTTGGCCGGGGGCGGAATCTGCCTATGTGGGACAAGGCCATGGCGGCCCGTGCCACAGCAGTAGCACGCGCGGCGAGCAACAGGCGCAGTAGCCAGTAGGCAGCGGGCGCGGCAGGCTTGGCCGGGGGCGGAATCTTCCTATGCGGGACAAGTCCATGGCGGCTCGTGCCACAACAGTAGCACGCGCGGCGAGCAACAGGCGCAGCGAGCAGCGAGGCGCGGCGCGCGCCGAACGGGCGAGCAGCAGCGGGCACGGCGCGCAGCAGGCAGCGATGCGCGGCAGCGGCAGCGGCGGGTGCTGCGAGCGGCGGAACAGGCGAGTAGCAGCGGGCGCAGTGTGCTGCGGACGCGGCGAGCGACGTGCACGGCGAGCAACGAGGCGCGGCAGCAGCGGATGCGGCGAGGGAGCAACAGCGGGCGCGGCAGAGCAGCAGCAGTACGCGCGGCGAGCAGTACGCAGTGGGCACGGCAGGCTCGCCAATGTACAAACTTAATGGTCAACCAAACGATGTTGACTTACCAAATGGCGTTGACTAGTGATGCCAACACTTACATGTGGGCCAGGCCTGTCATAAGTGCGTTTAAATGGACGAATGAGTCAATTTACAGACATGGTAGTTTTCAGTTAAAGATTAAAAAAAGTGGTAGTTTTCGGCACAAATTTGTAAGGTAGTAGTTTGTGGGCGCAGTTTGATGAATTGTGGTAGTTTTTTGTTATATACTCTGCGTTGCGAGAAGGTACTATGTTTGCTCAACTCCAAGGTTTCTCGCATGTGTTGATGGAAACCGATTGTTTGAAGGTTGTCAACCTCTGGTAATCGTGGCACAATTCAAGGTTAATCTTAAGTTTCTTTTGCTCTGCTTTGAGAAAATATCTGGACTTAAAATTAACTTTTATAAAAGCGAGGTTGTGGTCCTTGGCTACTCGGAGGCTGAGCAACACAGGATCGCGGATAACCTCAATTGTAGGTTGGCTTCATTCCCCATATCGTACTTGGGGATGCCCCTGGCTAAGTCCAGGATTTTGGTGAGTGGGTATGATCCGCTTGTGGGACGAGTAGCATCCCGTGCGGAGCCCTGGTGCGGTAGGTTCACTTCTAAAGGAAGCAAAACTGTCCTCATTAACTCTAATCTTGCCAGCCTCCCCATGTATATGATGCGGATGTACATCTTGCCCGAAGGTGTGCATAGCTCCTTTGACAAGGAGTTGGCTAGGTTCTTCTGGCAGGCAGGAGATGCTCGGCCTAAGTACCATATGGTGAAATAGGCTGACATCTGTTTGCCAAAGGATCGAGGTGGGTTGGGTATCACTATGTCTCGACATACGAACTTTGCGCTCATGCTTCGTTGGGTTTGGCGGATCTTGCGGGGAGATGGGGGTTTGTGGCTGCAGCTGATTGAGTCCAAGTAATTGCAGGGTCAGCCCCTCTTGGCTTGCTCGCACTCGGCTGGGTCCCAGTTCTGGAAGTCTGTCTAGGCCATCAAGGATGAGATTACGCTGGTTTTGTGGTTCTCGGCTGGCAATGGGTCTGGGACCAGTTTGGTTGGACCCCTGGCTTGATGGGGAGCCTCTCCGCATTCGGTTTCCGAGGCTCTTTGCGATTTGTGTCGACCCGGTTGTTCTTGTATCTGAGGCTGCTTTGGATGAGGGATGGAACATTGTGTTCTGCCGCTCAGTCGGACCAGCCGAGATGCAGGAATGGGCAGACTTGAGGGAAGTAGTCCCTCTTCCTCTGTCCCAGGATCCTGACACTGTTTATTGGAGTCTTTCTCCTTCAGGAGAATTCTCCATTAGTTCGGCTTATCAGGCGTTGTGTCGGCTGCCGGTTCTCTAGTGGTTATCCCCATTGTGGAAGGCGTCGATGCTCCTGAAGATCAAGATTTTCGTGTGGCAGCTTCTCATAGATCGCTTACCTTCGGGGACCGAGGCGCTGAAACGCTATGGTCCAGGAAATGGCCTTTGCCCCCTTTGTCTCGTCCCAGAAACGGGAACGCACATCTTGTTCTCATGCATAGCAGTGCAGGCACTTTGGTGCTTTGTTCCTGAGGCCCTGGGACCAGAGTGGGAGGCCCATGACCTTGCAGAGTTTCTGCAGGTAAGGGCCACTCAGGTTTGCCGTAAGCACCGACTGTTCTGGCTCATCTTCGCGGCTATGACGTGGACCCTTTGGACTACTCGCAATAAGATGGTAATTAAGAGGGTGTTCCCGCGGCGTGCTTCTGACTCGTTCTTTAAATTTCTTGCCTTCTTGCAGCACTGGCATCCGCTCGCTAGGCCGAGAGATCATGACCGGCTTCAGCTCTATCTGGACGCTCTGTTGTCTTCCGCGTGCCGTCTCTCCGACTGTTCGTCTGCTTCGTAGCTTACCCCTGTTGGCCTTTTCATGTTTCTTCTTCTTTCTTTTGGACATGCTTGTGCTGTGGGCCCAGTAGCTTTTTTTATGACTATGGTTGAGACGTGGTTGTATGGACGATTGCTTAATCTATAAAGCGGGACGAAAACCTATTTCGAGAAATTCAAGGTTAATTGTGTCACAATTCGAGTTTTGGCCTTCTTCTTCGGTTCAGCATGTTATGAGGGAAGCTAATGTTTCAGCAGATATATGTGCTGAATATGCTACTATTATAAATAGCTCTGAGTTTTGGATAGAAGAGAGCCCAGGTTTTCTTGTTAGTGACCTTGTGGCAAATTGTAACCAGATTTCTATTAAGCAATACAAGGGGCCTCAATTTCCAGTCAAAAACAAAACCCAAATGACAGATGCGTCACACGTCAGATGCGTGACACTTCGGCTCTGACATTTTTTGATGGCAAATCTAGTCACACAAGGATGACAATTTTCAATGACACACGACAAGTTTCTCAAAAATAAACTGATGCACGAAAGTTGTCATGTTTGCTGACTAAAGTTGTCATCTTCACATCACTAAACTTGCCATAGAAAATGTTTAGAGTTGCCATGCACTCGTACCTGACATTTGTTAATTATCAGGATCCCAAAAATGGCAAGCTAGCAGCTAAACGGAAAGTACACTTCAAGAGCGACGTCTGTTACCACGAGTGCATGGACAAATGTTTCCTACAAGCAGTGGTAGTTACCACCACTTGCGTTTTGTATGTTGTATCTAGTATCTGTCGGAACCGAAAGTATGTACATATAGTATGTAGTATATAACAATGATTAGGTAGTATATATATTAATTTTTAGGTAGTATGTACCATTTTTCGAGTATGCTCATTTTTACGTACAAATATGTACGTATTTTACAAATATAACAAAAACTATGGGCTCATATGCAATTTTTTCATGTAACTTGCTTTGAAATATCTTAGATATAATATATGAACATATTTAAAATAATAAAATAGTATATATAGTATCACATGATAGTATATGAGACGTGTGGGGTAACTACCACCGGGTGGTAGGATGGATTTTCCATATATATATATATATGCGTTGCAACGGGAAAAAATGATGTTTTGTTCAAGCATAATGTCTCATAGCATATTTCTATAAAATAAACATAAAAAAATACAATGCAATTTAGCCGTGTTATATTTTCTTTGACAGGCATAATCTTCCATCGATTCCATTTAAATAAAATTCTTCCTTTAGTTACCATGACGTCATCTCCCGTTTTAGTCGGGAATCAAATTATTCCTTTTCCAATTTAGTAGCCCAACACATTAAAGCCTACAAATCTTTTTTAAATTATGTTATATTTTTTTACCTCAAGTCCTTCCTTTAATTAGCTCGCCCTAAACACGAGGGCTGCCACTCATATATTTAGAACGAGTTGGGATTAGTAAATGTGAATGGTGTACAGGTCATTGGTTGTTACATAAAACATCCAGATTGAAGTTCCTGTGATCAATTCCGACAATATTGATTTATTTTGACCTAATTATTATTCACGGTCTCAATAAAAGTCCATAAAAGGTCAAGTACCTGACCCAGATCACTTAGCGAAGAATACCTATTCCCTTTAATAGTAGGTATAGATATAAAATAGATATAGATAGATAGATATATCCTTTTTATAGTAATAATAGTATGATTATGCTATAGTTGGGGGATGTGTTTTCTTTTAAAGCTGACTAGTCGGACCGTGCCCGTACAATAGTCAGACTATGCTTGTACTCCCTCCATTTTTTTTAGTCTGCATATAAGGTTTGGTCAAAGTCAAGCTTTGTAAAGTTTGACTAACTTTATATTAAAAAATATAAACATTGACAATATAAATCAATATTATCAGATGCACCACAAAATGTATTTTTATACTATATAGTTTTAATATTGTAGATGTTCATACTTTTTATATAAATTTAGTCAAACTTTGTGTAATTTGACTTTGATCAAATCTTATATGCGGAGTAAAAAGAAACAGAGGAAGTACAATGGTCAGACACACACGCCCGCCTCGGTCCCAGTGCGGCTCGGACCACACAGCTCGCACACGCACGCGCACTGGCCACGGCAGTGGCTTATTTTCCTGACATGATCTGCTCGCCCTGCTCCCCGTGCCTCCGGCAAGCCGCGCCGGCGAGCTCCTCCTTCGCGCCTTCCCTTTTTATTTCCTCCCCTCGGCGAGCCCCTACCCCATCCTTCGGCCACAACCAGCCCCCACCATGGTCAACCCCGTGTCTGCGATGGACGCGAGCTGCAGCTCGTCTAGCTCGTTGTCGTCCCTGCACAGACCCCCGTGGCCACCTCCGGCTTGATGAGCTGCGTCGCGCCCTTTCGTGTCCAACTCTCTAGTGTCCGAGCGCCCACGCTCTGCGGTGATTCATGTGAACCGGCCGACCGTAGTCGTGAGGGCACACCGTCGGTGCTTCTACCCCCGGTCTCCTCTCTCTTCTCTCCTGTAAGCTGCTGGCCGTGTCTTGTAGCAGCGTCGACCGCCTCTCATCGAGGTTAGGTCTCTCTCAGGAACGGTACCTTTTCCGACCAACTCCTTCGAGGCCGCTTGTTGTCTTTAACTCGCGAACATATTTGAAATGGTGGGATTGTTTGCAAGAAACCATGTGAGACTATCTATTTTTTTACAGAATCTTGATCACGGCGCAGATGATGGACGGCTTGGGCCCGTGTACGGACGTAGACAAAAATTAGGAAGTAAGAAGGAGTAATCCTTTTACAAAGCAGTCTGAGGCCCAGGCACCCAGCAACAGACTCAAAATCGAGATCAAGTAGCGTTTAGTACCACATCGTACAGATGGACTGCAATTACGTGACCAAAACTAACGAAAAAAAACCTAATCGCGGGACGAAACCAAGAATATCACTTTGTTTTATTATATTATATATATATATATATATATATATATATATAATTAATTAATTAATTAATTAAAGTAGTATTAGTATAGGTATAGATATAGATCCTTACCTAATAATAAAGCAAATTGGGTTTCTTTCGTCCGTCATGGCATTTTTTAGAAAAGTCCCTCTATTTTAAAGAATTCAACCTGCAGTCCTGTTTTAAGTTAATTGGGTTTCTTTCGTCCGTCATAATCGTTATTTTCGTATTTTACACAAAAGTCCCTGTCTTTTCTTGAAATCAACCCGCCATCCGGATTTAAGTCACACCCGAACCGTTATTTTATATTTTTCGAAACCCCCCTAATGTTTTACGTAATTCATCCGCGATCATATTTAAGTCAAACAAATGCTTTTTAAAATCATCCATATCTTTTAAACCGTAACTCCGATCTGAACATGTTATATATGAAATTTGATTAGAAAAATATGTAAAATATGAATATGGGATTATCTTTACCTGTTAAGTATTTTTAAATACTATTTTGGAATATATTTGAGTCAAACCAAATGATTTTCTAAATTATATGTATCTTTTAAACCGTAACTTTGATTTTAATATATTATATATGAAATTTTATTAGAAAAATGTGTGAAATCTAAATATGATGTTATTTTTACCTGTTAAATATTTTTCAAATATTGTTATGAAAGCAAACCTATAATTTATAGCGCAAGATTCGTTTTTTTTTCATACGGCGGCGATCCAGATTGCAAATAAACACCCCACTATAACCATATAGCGAAAAGAAAACATCGATCACTACACATGCATACCTCTAAAAAATGTCGCAGGGGAAAACAACAGATTTCCCATTGCGAGAGTGAAAGAAAGCGAGAGAGAGAGAGAGAGAGAGGGAGGGAGAAGAGAGGGAGAGAGACGCCTTAGGATTAACCATATTCAACACACGTTTTTTGTTGTTTTGTGTGAACACCGAGGCCATCGCCGGCGAGGGTGAGAAGGAGGATAAGCGGCAACAAAAATATGATGCCTCGCAAAAATAAAGGAGATCGACGTATTGTGGTCTTGAGTGATAGTTGTTGAGTTAAGAGTGTGTGTTATGTTTTCTCTCCCGTTACAACGCACGTGCTCTTTTGCTAGTATAGATATACAGATATAGATGGAAGAAGTCCAATTTAAACCTTAATCTCGTAGGGGTTAGTTAAATCGGACCCGCAACTCTTAATCCCTGAAATTAGGACCCTGAACTAATAATTCCCAGTCTAAGTCAAACCTTACAAGGAAACCCAAACATGGATTGCGTACGTGGCAAGGGGAGATCGGGATTACCCCCCAAAAAAAGATCGAGATCGTGGGGGGAGGGGGATAGCAGAAAAAGGGATCGGGGGGAGAGAGGATGGTGCGCGTGTGTGCAAAGTGCATAGGCCAGCCCATTGCGTCCCTCCAATCGACCTCGTCTCAATCGCTAGTGTCCCGTGGAGTTCGACTCTGCTTCTGGCAATTGCAATGGCGACGGCCGGGTGATCGCCGCGGCAGTGACGATCGTGACGAGGCGAGGAAGGAAGAAGGCGAAGGTAACGTCCCCGAACTCCTCCTCCCTCGTTAGCAGTAATTTACTCATTGATTTCACAGCATTAGGGTTCGGGTTCATAGGGGCAGAATTGGGGATGTTCTTGCCGCTGGAAAGCTAGGTCTTTTGGTCAGATTTTACAGTTGATTTGTGTTGGAAATAGCATTGATTAATTATATTCATCTGTATTTTTTCAGTTAAATCATGGACCCGGTAGACATATTGAACGTTCGATTTCACTTTGGTGGCGAGTTCATCCGCATTGGTTCGAAGTTGGATTATGTGGGAGGAGATGAAGGTTTTTCAGAGATTGAGAGAGACAAACTATCACTACAGGAGGTGAAAGGCTTTGTGAAAGATCATGTAGAGTTGAAGGAATCCATGAAGTATTATTTTCATATTCCTAGCAAAGAACTTCTCAATGGGTTGTTGTTTCTTAACAATGACAGTGTTTGTGTGAAGATGTCAGATTATATATGTGTGGGTGGAGTTGCAGATGTGTATGTGGAGTACCATGGGTACGAGGACAGCCATGACACTAGGAGTGGCAGTGATTTTGAGGACGATGAACTTGTGCATTTATCTGATTGAGAGAAGTGCATATTTCAACCCTGAACTCTTGCCCTAGTCTAATTTACAACTCTGAACTTTAATACCGTCTAAATTACAATCCCCAAGTCTCAAAACCGGTCAGGATTCAACCCTCCCCTCCCTGTTGACCGGTTTTGACCTGAGATGACCAGTTTTGACTAGTCAACGGGTCCAATCAGCATGCCATGTCAGAATTTTTTTCAAAATTTCAAGAAAAAGTAAATAAAAATCTATAAGATCAGGGAAAAAATATAAAAAGGCAAAATTCCGAAAAAAATTGTTCGCGAAAAAAGCTAGGGAAAATAAAAAAATGATTTTTTTTCTGGAATTTGAGTTTTTGGGTTTTTCTGGATTTTTTTTGGAAATTCGTTTTTTTTATTTTCCGTGTTTTTCGGAAATTGGATTTTCTTCGTTTTTACAGGTTGTTTCCTTGGAAATTTTGCATTTTTTGCTGATGTGGCATGCTGACTGGACCTGTTGACTGGTCAAAACCGGTCAACCAGGTCAAAACCGGTTAACAGAGAGGGGAGGGTTGAATCCTGGCTGGTTTTGAGAGTTGGGGGTTGTAATTTAGATGGTATTAGAGTTCAGAGTTGTAAATTAGACTAGGGAAAAAGTTGAGGGTTGAAATATGCACTTCTCTCTATCTGATTTAGAACCAGATTAGGTCATTAGTGCAGAACCGGCTGAAGATGAGCATGATGTGCTAGTGCTTGATGAAACTGGTGTGATCACACAAGTTTTGTCCAGCCCAGTGAAGCAACAAACAATTATTAGAAGGAGAAATGATGCTGCTACTGACAGAGAAGACACCCATTTGGATTCTGATTCAGATTCCGACACTGAATACATGCCACATAGCGAGGACAATGGAGAAGATTACGAGGTTGTGCAACTAAGAAGACATGCCAGAAAGTTTAAGAAAAGAATGAGAGAGTCAAAAAGCTGGATTGGCATGGATTCAACAGGTCCTATTCCAATTGATCTTGTTGCAAACATGGAGGTACAGCTCGAGGGGGAGGAAGATGACTGGAATTATGACTCATCCGACGAGGACTACAAGTATGATGAAGATTCAGATGGGCAGATAGTGAAGAGGAAGAGCAAGTACCCAAGATACAACAATGACACTGAAATACCACATTTCAGTTTGTCGATGGTGTTCAGAAGCAAGAACCAACTTTGCAAAGCTTTGAGAAGATATGGAATAGTCACAAAAAGGAGTATTGAGTTTTTAAAATCAGAGTCAGATAGAGTGAGGGCCGAGTGTGGATGGCCTGGTTGTCCTTGGCTATTATATGCAGCAAAAAAAAATTAAGAACTTCAAGAATGCAAGTGGTTACCTTCAATGATGAACATCATTGTGCTCAGAATAGGCAAAACAAACTTGTGACTGCTAAAGTGATTGCACAAATATATGAACACTTCATACTAGCTAACCCAATGTGGAAGATTGACAGCATGAAAGCAACAGTTCTCCAAGATATGTTTGCCGATGTGTCAACTTCTAAGTGTAAGCATGCAAAAAAGCTTGTCATGCACAGATTGATGTGTGGTATGAAGAACAAATACACTCGAGTGTTTGATTACCAGTTGGAACTATTGAGGAGCAATCCTGGAAGCACTATTGCAGTATGTTTGGACCCAACAAACATGGATCAAAACATATTTCAGAGTTTTTATGTTTGCTTCAATGCAATGAAACTTGGTTTCAAAGCTGGTTGCAGGAAAGTAATAGGGCTCGATGGCTGTTTCTTTAAAGGAGCAGTGAAGGGGGAGCTTTTGTGTGCAATAGCAAGAGATGCCAACAACCAGATGTATCTAGTGGCTTGGGCTGTAGTTGAGAAGGAAACAAAAGAAAGTTGTAAGTGGTTTGTTGGGCTGCTTATCAAAGATCTGGATATCAACAACAATGGAGCCGGCTGGGTTGTTATTTCAGATCAGCAAAAAGGATTAATAAATGCAATGCAAGACTATCTTCCAAATGCAGAACACAGGATGTGTGCTAGGCACATATATGCGAACTGGAGAAAGAAACATAGATCTCATGAGTGGCAGAATTTTTTTTGGGCCATTGCAAAAGCTTCTAACAAGCAATATTTCAAATATCGCAAAGCAAAACTTGCTCAAGAGACACCTGATGGAGTGAAGGACATTATGAGGACATAGCCTATGCATTGGGCAAGGGCATTTTTTCAGCTAGGCTCAAATTGTGAGTCTGTCGACAATAATCTCTGTGAGTCATTCAATCACTCAATAGTAGATGCAAGGTTTTATCCAATAATTTCCATGCAAGAGAGAATCAGGAAGAATATACTTATTAGAGTGCAAGAACAAATGGCAAAGAGTGAGAAGTGGAATGGGACAATATGTCCTAGCATTTTCAAGAAGTTGAAGGCAAGTATTGCAAGGACACAGTTTGTTGAAGTGCTTTGGAATGGCACAGATGGATTTGAAGTGAAGCACATCAATGGCAGAGGAAGACAATACACTGTAAATCTTGATAAAAGGACATGCTCATGTGGATACTTCCAGTTGGCGGGTCTTCCTTGCTGCCATGCAATTAGTGCCATCTACAAGTGTGGAAAAAAAAGTAGATGATTTTATCCACCCTTGCTATTCAGTTGATGTGCAGAAAAAAATATGACCACTGTTTGCAGCCTGTTGAGGGTGAGGAGATGTGGCCAGTTTCTCCAAATCCTCGGCCACAAGCACCTGGATATGTGAAAATGCCAGGCAAGCCTTCTAACAATGACAGGAAGAGGGAAGAAACAGAGAAGCCGAAGGGTAAGAAAATGAGCAAACATGGAACTGTGATCAAGTGTTCATTGTGTGGTAGCATTGGACACAATAAGGCTAGCTGCAAAAAGAATCCAGATAGAGGAAAGAAAAAGAATGCACACCTAGTTAAGAGCAAGAAAGCAGAGGTATGCTTCCCGCATTTTAGATGAATATTAGAGAATTTAATTGATTTAGACGAACACTACTGAATTTAGATGAATCATATAGAAATTCAAATGAATATTTGTGTTCTTTTTGTATTTTACTTATTAGAGAATTTGATTGCTTGTATATGAATACTACAGAGTTTAGATGAATATTATAGAATTTCAAATAAATATTTGAGTTCATATTGTATTTTACTTATTTCTACAGCAAGCACAAGGTAGTACTACTCAAACTGCTGCCCCAGCTGCACCAACTTCTCAACCTGTTGCCCCAGCTACACCAAGAACTCATACTGCTGCCCAAGCTGCACCAAGAAGTTCTCAAGCTGCTGCCCCTACTGCAGCAAGAACTGCTCAAGCTGCAGCCCCATCAAACAAGTTCAAACCTCCAAGAAAAAGATCTGCACCCTTTCAACCTGGAGCATCTTCAGTGCCTGATGGAACATCTTCATCTTCACTGCTTGGAACAAATGCTTCTAGAACTGGAGCAAAAAGGGGCAGAGGAAGATCTGCATCTTCAGTGTCAAGTTATGCATATTTCACTTGCAGTGACAACTACTAGTGCCAAAGTCATGTGTCCCGTGTCCTCAATATTTTTGATTATTTTGCAAGCACTGCCAAGTTTGGTTTAATGTCGCAAACATGTAATGTTTATGCACTACCAGACGTTGCAGAATATTGCCATCTTTGGTGTAATCTCCAAGATTTATGAACTATGAATATCCAAGATTTCTGCAGTTTATATGTATCAAATGCCCCCAGATTTATTTCTGCAGTTTATATGTACCAAATGCCCCAGGTTTATTTCTACAGTTTATATATACGAAATGTCTCAGGTTTTGTTTCTACAGTTTATATGTAACAAATGTCCTAGATTTATTCCTTGCAATCTGTCCAACGTGTATGCTAAATATTTCTCCCAGTACTATAGTTTATTTCTGCAGTTTATATGTATCAAATGGCACCAAATGTTCCTCCCAGATTTATGCCAAGTATTCGCCTCAGGTTTATATCAACTATTGTATGATTTTCTTCAGTTTATAACCCCACCGCTTTGTTGGGCCACCACTAATAAGAATCCCGGTCAAGCATTGCCACATCAGCGTTTTAGGCAGCAAACGGCTGTAAGGTTTGATTTAGACCGGGAATTGTTAGTTCAGGGTCCTAATTTCCGGGATTGGGAGTTGCGGGTTCGATTTATCTAACCCCTACAAGATTAAGGTTTAAATTGGACTTCTTCCGATATAGATATATATCCATTCGATTCAATTTTGTGACGGGAACATGCTCCAACCGTGACAACGAGACGTCCCACGAGGGGCCTGCCAGGTCCAGGCGTGAGAGGAAGCCCCCAAATAATTGGCAAATAAGCTAGGCACAAATCAATCAAATTTTTAAAAGATTTCTACAATTTTGAAATAAACTTCATCAACTTTTAAAACAAGTTCACAAATTTGAGAAAATTTTCATCGGTTTTGAAAAAAGAGTTCATGAATTTGAAAAAGTTCATCAATTTTGAAAAATAAATTCACGAAATTAAATAAAGTTCACTCATTTAGCCAAAGATGAAAACAAAAAAATAAAATAAAAAATCTGAACAAAACCGTTCCAAAAAAGAGAATAAAGGAAAAGGAAGAAATGAAAGAAATGAAAAGAATAAAAATGAAAAAGAAAGAAGAAAACAATGAAGATGTAAAATAATCACATCAGATGTGGGTGTCAGTTTGTTACTACGGCTTAGTACAATGAATGAAGAAGTTGCAGGTTCGAAACCCGCCCACGGGCATTGTTTTTAGTGGGAAAAGGCAGAAAAAGGTAGATGAGCTGGCCCAACTCGGGGGAGGGGGTGTTTGGCCGTTTGCGAAGTGTACTATAACCGGCGCTTAAGGTGCCATATAGGAAACGCCGGCTCGGCGTGGGTCCAATAAAGGAGGAGAACCTCAAAGAATAAACCCCTGTGCCAGCCGCTTGTGGCGTGTAACCCTTCTCCCTCCTTCTGGCTCTATTCTCCAGATCCCCTTCTTACTACTACTTCAATGTCATCTGAAATCCTATGCTAGATCCAGAGCTAATTACCTTGGTCCATATCATTTGGTTTCAGATTGCCACTCTCATCCCCCACCACTTAAAAATCTGGACCGTGTGTGCTCGTAGTCTCAAAGTGATCATGGAGGAGACATATTTGCAAAACAGATGGCGGCAGCGAAGGAATAGAGAGGGCACCATGACCAAGGTGCTCATGGCGATCCAGAAGTTGCTGGATAAGATGGAGCCCATGGTCTCTAAGATGGACTCAATGCTGGCGTCGCTCGAGCCCGTGGTGAATGTCTTAGCAACCTGGCAGTCGAGAGGTGGACAAGCTGTAGATGAATCTAGGCGAGAACCGCACTAAGCTTGCCAAGATCGCGGTCAGCCCCTTCCTCACCAACCCAATGACTAGCGGTGGAGTCCACCATGACGGACGCACCCTCTTCTAAACAATCTCTCAGTGGCGAAAATCATGGGAAAAATGGCCACAACACTTCACCAACGGCTCGGGGTTCGGTCCTCGGGAGACCAGTGCTTTTGTCGCAAATCCCGGCCAATGGTGAGTTTTGTACCCCTTTTCCTATTGTACCACTCTTGGGTCCCAGTGATGGTAGTGATTCTAGTACTAGGAGTTGCACAATGTCTTCTCAGTTGGACTGCCCTGAGTTCAATGGGGATAACTTGACATGTTGGTGCATCCAGTGTGATGTCTATTTTCGCGTTTCTTACATTGAACCAACAACATGGGTAGATATGGTAGTAGTCCATTTCAAAGGTGATGCATCTTTGTGCTTGGGATGGTCGAAAAATCATACCGAATTTCCACTATGAGAGTATTTTGTTGCTGCAGTCCTAAAATAGCTTGGCAGATAAAAATTTGAACACCTACTTCCAGAGTTTCCTCATTTAAGAAAAACTTGCAGTGTTCTAGAATATGCTAAGAATTTCAATATAGCCATGCATAGATTACTTGCTCATCATAGCTCTTGGGATCCTTTATTCTTTACTACTTAGTTTATGAATGGATTACAAAGTCATGTTAAAGTTGTTATCATGTTACATCGTCCCCATGGCTTGGAAATTGTTGTGGTTCTTGTTGAATTATAGGAAGAAGTGATGGACCTTTTGCGGCAGGAGAATGCGGAGCTAGCCTTGCAACGACCAACCGCGACGTTGGCAAAAGTGTCACGGTTTTGTGCAAGACCTCCACTGTCGATGCCCATTTCCTCTGCCTCCACTACTAGCAAGCTGGTGTTTGCATCATTGCCGAGCCCCACTTCGACTGATGGACGTTGTAGCCCAGACAATGGCAACTGATGATAAGCTTAAAGCCTTGGATGCCAACCCCCGGTTGCGAGGCTTATGTTTCACCTCGAGAGAAAAGTGGGGGCACGGACATGTTTGCGCCTCCACGGTGCAGTTGCACGTGATGGAGGAGCTGGTGGGCATGATGTCGACTCCACCATCTCCAGACTCATCTCCACCGCCTCCGGAAACTATTGTAGAAGACATATTCCTCCTGTCAAACGGCAGCTACGATGAAACCGAAGCTCCTAAGGCTTTCTGGTTGTTGGGACAAATGCATAAACGTTTGCTATTGATACTAGTCGACTCTGGAATCGCACATAGCTTCATTATCACCGAAATTGCTCAAGATTGGTCAAAGGTTCGTGCACTGGGGCAGCCATTGCAAGTGAAGTTTGCAGACAGGGCTATTTTGTCGTGCATCTGGAAGTGACAACTTGCAAGAACCAAAAACAAAGGTATACTTTATGTTCCCCTTTAAAGTTATTTCCACTGGGCTCATATGATATAATCCTTGGCATGGACGAGCTAGAGGCACAATGCATTATGGATGTTGCTTGGGGTGCTAAGTGTATGTCATTTTTGCACAACGGTGTGCAAGTCCAGTTACAGGGGCTTGTGCCAGTCACTGAAACTCAACAAGTTATGTCAGCGGTTCACCTACAGATGTTGTAAGCGCAAGATGTTGTGGTGTGATGTCTACTACACAACTTTATTCTTATAGACTTTGTTAGACCGTACCTCAAAACATAATTTTTTGTAGGGATCAGCAAATTTCCCTCAAAGTGGCTGACCTAAAGTTTATCAATCCATAGGAGGTGTAGGATGAAGATGGTCTCAAACAATTTTGCAATCAAATACAAGTGATGGGAGACACGGATTGTTCCCTCTCGAAGAAAAGAAACACCAAGTAGGAAAAGGTTGATGGAAAGAGAGAGGGCAGGAAACGTAGGGGAAAGAGTGGTGGGAGAGAAAGAGTGATGAAAAAAAGTGGCAGAAAAATGGAAGAAAATAGTTGCGGGGCAGAAGGGGAGAGAAATGGCAGGAAAGAAAGAAAAGAGAAGAAAAGAGCACAATTGAAAGAAAATAATAGGAAAAATAAATAATTTACGGTGTGTTATTTATTGGCATATGACAAACCTTTTCTGTATCTAAAAAATAAATTTAAAAATATTTGGCGAGTGTTAGCTTGCTGACACTCAAGAAAGGGCAGCCCATCGTCACACCATCTTCATCGGCGGTGGTAAGGGACACATGGCCCTGGCGTATCCGATAGCCAAATCTCTGCTGAGTGTCGTATGTATTGTTTGCCGAGTGTTTTTTCGGTGGCACTAGGCAAATGGCTGTCTTTCTTGAGTTCCTCTAGTTTGCCAAGTGCTTTATTGTCGGCGCTTGCAAAGGTTGTGTTTGCCCAGTGCACGTGGAAAAACACTCGGTGTACAACCTTTTTCCTGTAGTGGATGATGGCTGGGCCGGATATGTATTGTGAGATCAACCTATTTATTGGAATTGATCCAGTCCGAATACTGCTTGCTTAATCTCATTTGTTTGTTTGTTTGCTTCTACATGGTAGTTTGTGGTGTGGTGCATGTGGGTAGCTCATAATTAACTGTTTTCTCCTCCACAAGAAAATATCATATGATTTCCTTCTCCCGTTGGCCCTGCCACCGGCCCGTCCCATCTTCGATGGCCTTTGGGCCATAGACGTGTGGAGGACCTCGATCCACCGTCAGTGGGAGGGGCCCGTGCTCGTTCTTGTTAGGTTTAGCATCTTGGTTGGCGCTGTGTGGCGATGGCGATGTACCTCGATAGGAATAATGTCTTTCACCTATCTCCATCCCGATGGTGCATCTACCATCGCTGGAGGACCTGCGGAGGAGTGTCTCCATTGGATCTCGCCGGATTCAGTCGGTGTTGGTTTTCGATGGAGCTGTTCGGATCCGTTCTTCATTCGTCTCTGTTTGGGTGTTTATAGGTTTGATCCTTCAGATCTACGACTTTCTTCATCAGCGATGCTTGCTTCCTAGTGTGTTGGTCCTATGGGGGCTTAGCAAGACGACTTTTCCATTGTGTACTACAATATGGTTTGCCCTGCTCCAGCGAGGGAGGTGCGATGACGGCTGCACGCCTTTGCCTCCCCCTCCCCCCTCCCCTGCTGCTTGTAGTCGTTGCTAGGTTGTCTACGGACCTGGTTGTAATTTTTATTCCATCTGCTCTTTTTGGTTTAGTAATGATTGAGAATGAATGGCTTGGAAATTTCTCACACAAAAAAGAAAGAAAAACAAAGAGATGGAGAAAGAAGAGGAAGGGGGCTACTGGAGGCGGAGTGCATATGCGGGTGGAGTACTACACTTGTGGCTACTGCATAGAGGCGACGATTCAATCCTGTAATTAAGTTACTACGGAGTAGTAATAAAAGGACATGGATCAAATCAAATCTATCCAACTAATGAGCTGGTCGGAATAGATACGATTGTCTCTTGCTGCATGGAGGATATTGAGCCATGCGCCCTTGCTTGCTTGTCGGGATCGAATCCCACATGATCTAACGCACTACTGTCTGCATGCATGCTAGTCCACACAGGGCCACTGCTAGATATTTCTAGCTTTTCTAGGTCATTCTCAAGCAAAAAAGAGATGCTAACAAAAAGGTACTCCGAGGGAGACAAACACAACAAAATGGAAACCATGGCAATATTAAAACAGAAAATTATGTACTAGGTGTGAAACAATGTCATGGGCAAGCAGACTAAGCTGGCAAAAATGATAATCAACAAAAGTTTCCCACACAAAATATATAGCTGAGAGTTTAAAAAATACACTGCTTTAAAAATTAAACCAGACGAAGGCATTAACCGGTCAATTTGATCATTCCTGCTATCATGCATGCACATTGATGACATGGTGTCATGTGGCCATTGCACGACTTTGATCCACAAATCAAAAATTTCAGGGTGCGGAGAAATGAAAAAGAAAAGCAAAATAAAGAAGCAACAATTAATTAATACTTCAATTGATTGATGGATCTTTTTTAGTTCATGGTAAACAATATGAAAATTTCCCTAGCTGCAGCTTTTATATTTTATATTTTAAATTTTATAAGAAATTTTATAAGAGAGATATACAAGTGGAGTATGTGTAAAAACTTTATGAACAAAAAGAAGAACGAAATGTTGCATGAGCTATGAAATCCAAGCCTTAAACCGAGTGGCATATTTTTCTTGTAGCCGTTAAACCAAGCATGATCATCACATTCATAGATCATACTCATCAGAAGTGTCGTGGCTGGGGAGGTGGCTGTTTCTCGGGGATTGGCAACGACATCACTTGGTGTCGTGGAGCTGCCAGCAGCTTCCTCGAGTGTCTCGTCTTCATCAGTGTTCTTTTGTTCCTGCTCAAATGCTCCTTCATGTGCCTCTTCTAGGCGGTGCCTTGAGACTACGCCGATGGCACATAGGTGTCATGGCGTCGGCCTCGCGTGACCTTTCGAATGCGTCCCACGACACAGGTGGTGTCGCAGTGTTGTGTAGTCTCGGTTCCATGTAGCCTTTCGATTGTGTTAATGGTGTAGTGTCATGGTTTGGTTTGCTAGGCTATGCCCTTCGACTTTGCCGGTGACACACATCCATCGTGGCATCGTTTCGGCCTCGTGTGACCTTTCAAATGCATCCCACAACACAGGTGGTGACGCAGTGTTGTGCAGTCTCGGTTGCACGTAGCCTTTCGATTGCGTCAATAGTGTAGTGTCATGGTTTGGTTTGCTAGGCTATGCCCTTCGACTATGCCGGTGGCACACATGCGTCGTGGCGTCATCTTGGCCTCGCGTGACCTTTCGAATGCACCCAGACCACAGGTGGTGTCGCGGCGTTCTACATTCTTGGATGTGCGACACCTTTCGATTACGTTGGCGGTGCTGTGTCATGGCTTGGTGTCGGCTGGCAAATGCCGTTCGATTACACTGGCGGTGCTTTTGTGTGGTGTGGTGTCATGTTATGTTTTCCCTCTTTGTTTCTCCCATGTTTGTGTATTGTTGGTGTATGTTGCTTTTGTTTTATTTCTTCTCATCCTCCCCTGTATTTATGGTTTACTCAAACCTATGCTCTACCCCCGTTGAAAATTCGCAAAAAGCGCAGGAACCAGCAGGAGAGGCTGGAGCCATGGAGCGTCGGAATCAGCCGCCTTTTTCTTCTTTGCATAAAGCGGAGCGAGATGGTCTACATAATCCTGAGCTTGCCGGACTAGGCGTGTGGGCGACCTAACCAGCACCACACCTTGCAGCATCGATCCATCGTTCTCCAGCCACCACGACTAGCTAATGTCTCCCTTCTCTTTTCCATTGCTGCCCGCCCTGAAATGGAATCGAAAGCAATGCTACACACAGAAAGAAAAGCGTCAAGTATTCTTTATTCCGATGAATGGATGCCATCCACCTCGATCTTGGACTAGACACATAATATTTCGCCATGTGACGCAGAAAGGGACAGACAGCATAATCCATAACATGAATACACATTTAGGTCATACACATTATTGGATTCGAGGGCCTGGTTCATGTCAAAACTGTTACGGTGACTCGGATCATCACCGGTAAATATTAATGTGTTTCCTTGGTTTCTATGTCCAGCGGTTATCCTCACGAACGATACTTGGACAAAACATGAATGACATGGAGGACATGTGGTGCGGCTTTGCTTTCATCGGCAAATTTTGATGGGTATAAGAAAAAAAAAGCTACATCATATTAAGATGCTTACATGGAGCTTGTCGTCAAAGTGTTACTATCCTTGGTTTACGGTTCAATCAAATGTGTCTTACTTGTTCATGTGGATTCTCTAGTAATCAATTCATTTGTTTCAGTAATCAGCTAGAAACATGTGTTCAGTGTATTTAATACTGAATGAAGAACCTGTAATTCCCTTTGGGTTTCTAAAGGGGTTTGCCCATCGGTAGAAGGTGTGTGCATGCATAATCTTCCATATCATGTTGAAGCCATCAACATTAATTGTTGTCAATCTGAAATCCAAAATGGCTTATCTCATGGACTGCTAATCTCATTAGCGACATGTCTTCACAATTATGTTCATATCGACTAGTGCATCAACAAGATCCAATTTTATTATGTTGCGGCTATTTTTCCGCCATAACAAGTTACAAGGCTACAATAATGATTACCATGCTAATAGTGAATGGTACATTTTGCATATAATAAAATACAAATTTTAATGCACTAAACACTTCAACCACTTTGTGTCAGTGCTCTAATAGTAGTAAATATATAGTATCCTCACCAGTATGGGGCTAAATTTTAAGTTATGTCAAATCAATCTGGACCATTGGACCAAAATCCAACGGCTCCACATCTTATTCCTCTCCTAGACTAGTGATACTGTTTACCTCGTGAGGACGATGCGTCGACCCGTTGGCTGGGTAGCTGAGGTTGCTGCCAGCCCACCCGAGTTCGAGTCCCGGCACGGACGCGCGGTGCTCACGGAGTTTTTCCTATAAAGAAAAGCCAACGAGGGTTAGCCCTTGGGTTGGTCTCATTTCTTGATACTGTTTACTTCGTAGTCGAGATTTCTTCTAGGCAAGCCCCCCCATCCTCTCGCCTTCGGCTAGGTCCTGTCCGAGCCCTAGCCCATGACTTGTGTCATCTCCAAATCATCATGTATTTCCAATGATAATGGTGACACCACTATGCACTCACACATACACATGATCGATCAAACGATGGACATACTAAGTAAGTAACTAGCTATACGGGTTAGGTTAAATGAACAATTGAATGTATGTACTTATCTCATAGATGAAGGATATATTTAATAAGTACATCCAACGGCATAAGGAACACATGATTGCAATAGAGATAGGACATGAGCTTTGGATGGTTTGCAACTATTACGATATAGTCATGGTATGTTTACAATTTTCCATGCAGGGTAATTGCTCAAAAAAGAAACATGGGTTAAATATTTCTTGATCTTAATTAGTGATGGTAGCTGAGGGTAGCTTCCTTGTAATCATGGACATCATCTCGTCATCTGTCAATGATTCACACCAACTTTGGGGCGGGGGACTTTGCTGCAGTCTCCAAATCATGTTCTTAGAGCAACTCTAACTGCCCTTAAATTCAACTCCTCAAATTCAAATTATACACAAACATCTCATTCGAAGCTCAATTTTAAAACTAGATTAAAACCACATAGTAAATAATTATAGACAGCCGTCCATAACACAATGCCATAGTTCATAATTAAGTAGATAGCACTCAATTTAGAGCTAAAGTAAACCTAAAATAACCTACATTATGCTAAAATGAACACTAATCGGAGTTGGTGACGAGTTTTATCACCGACGATCTGCTGGAGCCCGATGCCTGGCCGTTGTGGGCGCATCTGCGCGTCTTCGGCAGCCGCTAATCGTCAGCGTCAGCGCCTTGATTTGCAACACCCTTGGCAACACAGTGCTCCGCCACCGCTCGCGGGTCAGTGAGGAGGGCGGTGACGACCGCAATGTCAACTTGCTTGGCGACACGGTGCTCCTCCTCCTTCCATAGTTGGAGGGGCACCACTATGCTGTCACCGTGCATCGCCGCTCCTTCGTCAGGTTGCTCACCCTCACCCCCTCCTCCTCTGATGATAATGATGATTCAACGCTAGAGTGGGGCTGCTCCGTTCCACATACTTCATCTCGTCGATGGCTCCCCGCACGACGATCCGCGGGAGGTTTTAGCATGAGTAAGGCGTAGCATGTGAGTAGGGAGCAGCGTCACCATGGTGACGGCAATGACCAATCGAGCGCCAGGAGTGATTCGGGCAACGACGGTTGAGAATTCGGGGTCGACGGTGATTTTGGACCAGATTCCGGTGACCTTTGGGAACCACGACAAGGAGGGGATAGGATTTGGGTGAGGCGCCAGTATGAATTTATAGCGGTAGAAGGCCAATCAGCCGTCGTGCCGATGGTTTTGTTGATTTTTTTTCAACAAGGGCTAACTTAGGATTTGATGATGAGTGGGGTGGCTCTCTCAAATTTGAGGCAAAAATGAATCATTTGAGAGTTAACTCATCAAATATATGAGTTTTAGACTTCGGTTAGGTGCAGTTCGACTCCTCAAAAGATGACAATTTGAGGAGTTATGCCAATTTGAGGGTTCGGCTAAACATGTTTTTCCTCACCCTTAGATATTGTGAAGATATTTTACCTATGAGAAGGCCACAAATTAATTATCTGACATAACTTTGTACTCCCTCTGTAAACTAATATAAAAACATTTAGATCACTAAAGTAGTAATCTAAACACTCTTATATTAGTTTACGGAGGGAGTAATATGCAAGTGGTTACAAGGTTCAACCATATTTGGTGAATTAAATATAATGTTTTCTCCTCAAAATATGCATTGTGCATCGTTGGCTGTTTTGATGGCTTAATGATAACACCCACATCCATTTTCAAGATAGAATAACAAGCTTTATACAGAAAGTTCGTCCGTATTGAAATCTGAGTCTGTGATGACTTTAGTCGATGGGTTGCATATTATTTTGCTAGTATGATTAATATAATTCCATACAAATCAAAACGGCAACCATACTACACAACTAAGTAGCTAGCCTCCTTAAATTACATGCTTAAATGAACATGTACCATAAGAATGCTTGCTTCAAAAAATACATTTCGTTTGGTTGATCCATTGACCATTTTATATAGTCAAATCAACACAATATCTATGATGATTGATAAACAACTGAGTTATTTTTTATCTTTGATGAAATACTACTTCATTAATTGTGGATCCATCACGAGTAAATATGTGATCAGTTTTGCTAGCTTGTGTTACAATTTACTGGAACCATCCGAGGTCAAGTTACTATGATCATAGGGCGAAGCTGGTGGTGCGAGTGGCGCAGGGGCTTCGGGTACCTTGACGAAGCGGCCGTTTACCCGTGGCCTGAGTTCAGCGTAAGCTTTTCTGGACTCGTAGCGGATCTTCTTGTCATAGCGCCGCCGCTTCCTCTTCGCCCTATACCTCATCACCTTCGCTTCTCTCTCGTGCATTTGCATTGTGGGATGACGGGCAACCACCACCATCATCTCTGTGTCAATAGCCATGATCAGTTCATTGCTAGTCAGGCTGGTGAATGCATCCCTGCATAATGGCACCTCTGAACAACAAAAGGAAACAAAACAACCATAAGAGCTCAGTTATATACTTTTCTTGCAGGTAGCAGTTATGTACTTTGTATTCACTGTTATGAAGTACTCCTTCTTAACGAGTCCCTAACCAGAACTTGATCCGGCCCATTTACATTCAGGGATTCACTGTATTGTAATCGGTCTATTTTTTTTAGATGGTGGAAGAGATTACTCTCCTGGCCTCTGCGTCCATAGATGCACGCAGTCCAAATCCTAAACCCTAAGACTGCTAGCAAGTTATTAAGTAAGCAATTTCCTGATGCAAACTAATTAAAAGGAGCCTGTTTTGATTTCACGAGATTTTGGTCCTTTTTGGATCTCCTGATCTTTGATCAGTTTGAGAACTCCCTGGAGCAATCACCCGGTCGCTACCCAAGTTAGGAGATTAGTATCAGCTATGAGCTATAGGCTTGAAAAGTTGTTAGGAAACTAAAATACAAACATTCAAATCAAAATGATCACATAAAATGCCCCCCCCCCCCCCTCTTTCACATCTTCTAATATATTCACATGCAATACTCGTGCATGTTTCAAAAATAAATGAGAGAGGGTGCATGGACCCAACATATTAACAAGAATATGTGGATACTCCTATATGAGATGATTATATGGACCCAGCATATTAATTACAGAGGAACCTTTTATCTTCGGCACATCAACATTGCTTCGACCTACGGAGGAACTTTACCTTTTTGTAGGGGTTGGGTAGATGAAAATTAACTGTGATTTTCGTTAGCAGGAAGCCGGTCCGTGCGGACGCATCGATCGGGAAGAGATGGAAAACTTAATCAGCTGTACTACTCACGATGGTGGCTGTTGTTGGCAGCGCCGGTGGCTGCAGAAGTTGCGCCATGTGTCGGTCGCCGGTGTCCACCCCCAACTTGAGCCTGCTACTGTTCCCTGCAGCTGGGGGTTCATGAAACGGCGTGGATATCCATGCAGTGCGGTGGTGGTAGTCGTCCGGGGGTAGCGGTGGGTGGTCCAAGCAGAGCCATGATACTGGTGGCTCGCCGTTGTGCTGGTGGTAGCCTTGGCCGCCGAAGAACTGGTACTCGTGCTGGTGCAGCCTGTTCTGGTGATAATGAAAAGGCGAGATTATGTGGTGGTGGTGGTGGTGAGGGCAGTTGCTGGTGCCGCATTGGCGTCGTGGTGGCGTCGATGGCAGAAAGACCTGGCACGATAGATGCAACAGTACAGTTCTGAAGATGGTTTGGTGGCAAGTGGCTGCGGCGGCTTCATACCCGACAGGCGTCCTGGTTGAGGAGTGCACCGGATTAGTGGGTGCCCCATACCCGGCAAGCGTCCTGGTTGGGACCTCATGTCTTAGATGTTTAGGTTTTGCTGTGAGGTCTGTTTGATATTAGGCCCAGATTATCAGCATCCCTTCATCAACTGGATAGGAGTAGCGACAAATGTTGCCTAGACGGTGGCTTTAGTTTTACTGTTATATGACTTTGTAAAATTTTGTGTGAATAATTGATAAAGTGGCTGCATGCATCGTTTAGATGCAGAGGCCGGGGTTCTCCTCCATTTTCAAAAAAGAAAAAAGTTGCTGGCGCCGCATAGCATGGACATATATACTAAGCTCCAAGTTTGTTTGTTTGTTCGTGGTACGGAGAAGATGATGGAGGAAGAAGAGGGAGCTTAGCTTGCTTGCTAGTAGTGGAGGAGCAGCTGAGAGCGATGATGAGTACTACTACTGCACTTGTAGCTATACTCCTGCAGTGCAGTACTGCATATATCTAGCTAGGCAGGCAGCTTTTTTTTTTAGAAAAGGAGGATGACCCCGGCCTTTACATCTGGACTATGCATACGGCCATTTTATTAATTATTTTTACAAGATCTTATAAAGTCATACAACAGTAAGACTAAAGCCGTCGTCTAAGAAACAAACTGTCGCTACACCTATCCAATTGATGAAGGGGCGCATATAGCCTGGGCCTAATATCAAACAGACATCGCAGCCAAGCCTAACATCTAAGACCTGAGACCCCAACCTAGCTACTTACCGGGTCGGGTCTGGGACACATACTGGTCCGGCGTGCTCTCAGAGGCCGCCGCCGCCAACTGCCAGTGCTCCATCTTCAGAACTGTACTGATGCATCAACCTTACTCGGTCCAGCTATCGTCAATGCCACCACGGCGCCCAACGGCACCTCCTCCCTGCGCGCAAACAGCCGTACACGTCGTGGTCGCCACTGATACACCTCAGCGTCATGCTGCCACGTACCACCAGCCGACACAGCTTGAAGCCCTTGGAGGATTTGTCGTGCGTAGCACCTGCCGACCAGGCATGACCAAGCGTAGCACCTGTCGGTCAGGCATGACTTGACATCTCCACCGAAGCTCCGTGCAAGACGAAGCCGCTCCACCTCCTGCCTCTGACTGCCAGCGCTGCTCCACAAAACGACACTCCCAAAAGAGAAACGACACCGCGGTGCCGCCATCGTCCGGTCTGGAACACCAGATCCTAGGGTTTCCCCCGGAGCAATACGAGTGGGTCGACGGTAGTCACATGACGATGCCTTCATCAAGGTAACGACGTGGAACGCCGCCATCGCCCGCCGTCGGCTTGGTTTTCACCGGCAACTACACCACCCCGACTCGCAGCTGGTGCCAGATGACGGATCCCGAGATCCGAACACCCAGCCTTAGGCCGACCACCTCTGACGGAAGAGATGACCACCACCGCCGGCTGCACTGGTCAGAACAGATCTGATCGGAGGTGCCGCCGACAAGACCACTAGTCCCTTCACGCCGCCGTCGCCCGATCTGAAGGTAGCATGCACGCCGCGCAGCCAAGCCGGCCGCCGTTGACGCAGCCGCCGCCGCCGCCCGAAGAGCCATCCGCAGCGCCCGCAGCCCTGGCCTCCGCCGCGCCAAGCCGTCGCCGTCCGAGGACGGGCCGGCCTCCCGCCGCCTGCCGCCATCCGCCGCGCTGCAGATCTCAGTCGGTCGCGCCACCACACGCCTTGGGGTCCTCCCCACCGCGGAGATGCGCGAGAGAGGAGATCCCCCGCCACCGCCGTCGGCCCCTGGGCTTAGCCCGGCAGCGTCTTCCGGCGGCGGAGGAGGAAGGGGAGGAGGAAATTTGCAGCGGCGGAGGAACGGGAGGAGGAAATTTGCGGCGGCGGCGGCTAGGTTTCTAGCCGCCCGAGTCGCCCCAGGCGGAGGACGACGCGGGCGTCGGGCCTGGCCAGCTAGGCAGGCAGCTACCAGACGAAATATTTTGTTCCGAGAATTACTGAACGGCGATGGATCGAATCGACCCAACTAATGAACGGGTAGGAATAGATACCAGCGATCCCTTGGTTGTTATTTCTTTCTTACGTGCATGTTGCGGAGCCATGCAGCTTGTTTGTCTTACTAGTCGGGAAGGAATCCCCACATGATTTTATGTCCACGCAAGGCCACCGCTAGATATTTGTCGCTTTTATGTGTCCTTGTCAAAGCAAGACTGACAAAGCACATAAAGGCATGGCCAATGGGTAGCCTCAGCCTCTTGCCCCGCAGGTACACGTAGGTTCGGAACTAGGTTCGGACAAAAAGGTATAACCTCGCGGTAGCAAGTGTAGACTGCAGAAGAGCCAGTTCTTCAGGTGTGAAAAGTGAAGAAAGGAAGAAGAGAAATCGCAGCGCTGATGCATGCAAGGGTTTGACGAGATTTTGTCACTTATTTACCTGGCCCGCATGTCATATAGAAAATATAAATAATAAAATGAAGCACTAGTTTATACATTCAAGAGCATAAGTGAATGTGCCGTACGTGCATTTTCTTCTCTCTCTCAAATACTTGTGCTAATTTCCTTGGCTTAATTAGGTGGGCTTGACATCATGATACAGCCCATGCCCTGATGGATGGATGCATGGCCGGAGGGACACTATTTATCAATCTTTTATATATAGCATTACTAAAATAGATTGATGGTGCAACCAAAGGATCAACCCGTACGTACAGTACCTACCAAATGTACGCATGCATGGCCGAACGGCCTGATGGATATTTGCCTGTGAGTGAGTTAGCAGTGCATACTTATCTAGCAAATGGATTGGTACGTGCAGCTCACCATGCAAACCTGATAAGCAAGCCGCTGCGCATGAATCGGCCGCTCGCCAACAGCCTGCGGCGGCGCGCTCGGGATCTCCCTCGCTCATCCACTAACCTAGCTCCTATCTATAAAAGGATATCATCCGATCTCTCGCGAGGGGAGGCGCGCACAGATGGGCTGGCCGCCAGGCCGCTCTCACGCACGTGGCTGCCGCCGGTGGGCTACACACCGGAGAGGGACACAGGCACACAGCCACACACGCGGCCGTCAGGCTACTCACGCGCACACACGTATGCGTAGACGCCGCCGCCCTGCACATCCACGCACGGCCAGAGAGGGGAGAACGACAACGCCACGCCGCAAGGCGGCTCAGGCGGACACGCGCACAGCCGGCCGCTCAAGCAGAGGCCGCCGTCAGGCTGCACCCACTGAGGAAGACGGAGGCCATGCGGCCACGCCCAGCAGAATTTCATCCCTATAGCCCCATGCGTGCTGATCCTTTCTTCCAATACCTCCACACAAATATTTCCTTAAGATCCATGGAGGTCATTTCTACTACATCGTGCTCAAGGTGATATGGTAAGATTGGTAAGAATGAATATATTGTTGTTTATTTGATCTATACAGGTCTTTTCCCTCGCTAGCGACGTACATGTCATGGCGTCTTGTGAGTGGAGACGAACAGGTCTTGCAAGAGGATGTCATGAGATTATGAGCACAATGAGCAACCTCGGGTAATCAAGGTGAGGTTTATGTTTGTTATATACAGGTACAAGGAGCAGGCAGAAGCCGGCGGGAAGCACGCATGGAGAGGCCGCCGAAAGTCTGGCCCTTGCCCGTGGTGAAGATTGAATCGCCGATCTGAAAATAAACAGGTACAAATCACACGGTGAACAGAGTCCATAGAAGACAAAGAGGCCAACAAGTGCCATCAAAGAAGGAAAGGTGAACGGGGATCCGATTTATGGTGAAGTCTCAATAGCACACTCATGATCATGTGGCGATCGAGTGATGCATGGAGAAGTAATTCCATGTTTTAGATGGATCCGATCTATGACGAGGTGCCATATATATTGGAATGCCCAGGATCATAGGCGTACAGGTTTGGCACCACGTTCTCAAAGGAGACGGTATGGCGGAACCGGAGCTCGCTGATAACGCAGCCCGAGACTCACTTCGCCCTTCGTGGTGTACAGATTTTCGTCCGAATCATAGTTTGCAACGATGCAGGCAAAGACCGGTTCCATCTTTCGAGAGGCACACCCACCATGGCGGACAGGTCCTTGGCGTATAGGTCCATAGCATCGCCGGCGTACAGGTCACCCTTTGGCGTAGCACCAGCACAAGGCGACGTGACCTCCACAACGCCACCTTTCCACGGCCTCGTGAGGCCCCCCCCCCCCCCTTGTCTGGGCAGACCGCCGAATACTCGGCGTCGAGCCAAGACGAGGTGCCAACCACCCCGGCCACGCCCATGTGAGCGCACGTTAGTTTTTACATTGACGCCGGTCTCCTCAAACTATTGCTCCCGCAAGGCGCACCCACCATGGCGGACAGGTCCTTGGCGTATAGGCCCATGGCGTCGCCGGCGTACAGGTCGCCCTTTGGCGTAGCACCAGCCCAAGGAGACGTGGCCTCTACAACGCCACCTTTCCACGACCTCGTGAGGCGGGCCCCCTTTGTCTTGGTAGATCGCTGAATACTCGGCATCGAGCCAAGACGAGGTGCTAACCACCCCGTCCACGCCCATGTGAGCGTGCGTTAGTTTTTACACTGACGCCGGTCTCCCCAAACCATTACTCCCGCAAGGTGTACCCCTTGCACACCCCGATGAAGTAACCGGCCGCCAAGAAGTCTAAGCCGAGCGTGACCCATGCCACCCCGACAACAAATACTCCAACGCTGCCAAGACCGACGAGGCACGACGGTCTGAGGTCTACATTGACGAGCTCGCATTGTCGTCATCTTCAAGCAACACCGCCACACGGCGACACCCGAATCTACTCCGACTTCTACATCAACACACTCCCCAAACCCCGTCCAAGCTCCGACGAGGCGAAGCCACTTCACCGACATGTCTTCTTCCGATGATGCTATCCATATCTTGCCGGGCACCGACGAGGCGAAGGCAAGACACACCGTGTCTGACACCAACGAGGCGGACACCACCAGGCCGGGCACCGACGAGGCGAAGGCCGACCATCTGTCTGAGCCGACGAGGCCAGACATCTTCACCATCAGACATCGACAAGCCGGAGGGATGTGACTAAGCATCGCCGGAGCGACGGACGTACCGCTTCACTCTTCTATTCCACCACATCATCACCGTCATCTACACCGAGCACTTGGAGAAGACGAGACTTGAAGACGACGACCATTGCAGCAGCTTAATCGGAGGTGGTCCGTGGCTCCGGCTCGCGGACGTAATTAATCGGGAGCCTTCCGAGGCCCCGTGAACCAGAACCTCACAATCGCCGAAGTCATATTGGCCGAGCTAGCAGGCCATTGAGTGCTTATGTAAAGGGATCATGTAATTTGTTTTCTCCCACGAGAGATTAATAAAGTACAAGTTTCCCTGTGTTTTCTTTTGTGTACTCAGTATACTGGCACGCCCGCATATTTATTTTCCCTGGCGCGTAAAAAGATAATAACACTATAATCATCTATGTTTGTTATTATTTTTCGTGTCAAACAGCAAGAGAGGGATAGAGAGAGCAGAAATTAAACAATGCTATGCATGTGAAGGATAGTGGGTCCGCTGCATAGTGTGGCCTCTGTTGAACAGAATTTTTTCAAAATGATAGCTTCATTACTTTTTGATTAGTTTAAGAGCTGTGACAGTACCGGGGTGATGCCTCCGTTGTACATGCCCTAATATGAAAACCATGGGAATTCTAAAACGAGGCGGTACAACCCACTTCACGAAAGGTATAAAGAATAATATGAACCTTTGACAAATATCATACCCACTTTTATATGTATGATGGGTCGCCCGCTAGAACCTATATGCCATTAAAAAAATTCTTGTACATTTTTTTTGAGACAATTTCACGAAGCTTTTATTTAAGTCGTCACAATGTTTACAGGGACGAAAGATAGATCACCTGGGTCGTTCAACCACACACGACGGCCTACCCCAAGTGAGAGAGCATGCTTCGCTAGATTGTGAGCCTCGATATTCGAGCTCCTAAACTCATGGCTAAAAAGACAGGAAATAAAAAACTTAGATCAATCTACAATCTCTCTAATGATAGCACCATATGCCGCTGCACTCCTTTGCCTGATGTCGTCAACAACTGCTTTGCAGTCTAAGGCTACTGAAATTCTGCGCTCGTAAAGATCGTCCGCCAAGGCTAGTGATTTCCGTATTGCCAACGCCTCCAGCGTCGCAGGATCATCTATGCCGTAGTGATAGTGGACGCTCCCAAGAAGATCCCATGCCTGTCCCGGCACACTGCTGCAACCGCACCAACCGGCCTGGTCTTGATAAGTGCAGCATTCTAAAATTCCTGTACATGGCAGCTCCTATATGTCGCATTCTAATATTCGCACAGAGCGTCCGCGAATGCGCCGGCCCAATAGAGCAAACCCGAGCGAGCGAAAGGCCACCGTAGCTTATAAATCCAAAAATTAAGTGCGCCAGCGGAGGGACAAACTAGAGACTTCGTGCTGCTCACCCCTCAAAAAAAAACTAGAGACCACGTGCTGCTGAATGCATGTAGACAGCCACCTGAGCTAATGAGCGTTGATATTTAAGTAACACCGTGAAATCTTAAAGAAGTAGCAAAAGAGGAATATCAAATAGCTGTACTACCAGTTTGGCGAACCACAACAGGCACTGTAGCTACCGCAAAACATACTGTAGAGATACTATTTAAACTCCAAAAATATTTCTAAAAAACACGAACATTTTTTCAAAAACATAATCAAATTTTGGGAAAATCAAACATTTTCAAAACCAGAGAATTTTAAAAACCACAAACATTTTTTCAAAAAAAGCGAAAACATAGAGCATTTTTCGGAAACACAAACCATATTCGAGACTGTTAACGTTTTTTGAATTTGTTAATAAATTTTGAAACTGGGAACATCTAATCATTTTCTAAATAAATTCTAAAATTACAATAATTTTTTGAATTTCAAAATTAGAGAATTTTAAAAAAATCCAAACTTTTGAAAACATGGTTTTTTCGGAAATTCCTATATATATTTGGAAACATGAACATGTTTCGAAATCCTGATTTTTTTCTGAACCTGTGAACAAATTTAGGGAAACAAGAACAATTTTTAAAATTCCAAACAAATTTCTAAACAATTTTTGAGATTGTGCATAAATTTTGCAAAAACAAGAACAATTTTGAAATTTCGAACAAATTCGAAACATGGAAAATTTTGGAAATATCTAAACATTGTTGGAAACATGAATGTTTTTTGAAACCGAGAACTTTTTTCATATTTATGAACAAATTATAGAAAAGAGGAGCACATTTTTGAAAATCAGAAAAAATATGGAAGAACAAACATTTTTGCAATTCCTGATTTTTTTAAAAAAAATTGTGCCAAGCAAATTTTGGGCCACCCTAATTTTTTTCATTGGCTTGTGTGACTAATTCAAGGCATCATGCCAAGTTGTTTTGTTTTTCAACAAGTTTTGCATTTTCTAGTGTTTCCCCGGTCAAAAAAGGCCAATAAATGACCGCACGTGTACCAACTTGCATATGGTGTCGGAAGTCATTCAAACTTGGCATGGATGCCTACCATAGGCATTCCCACCCGGTGGGAAAAGTTGGGGTCATTTTAAGGATGTCCATCAAAATACCATGTTCAATGAGGGTGTTTGGATAGGTGAGAAGCCGAGAAAGGTGGGTTGGAGGGTAAGTTGTTTTTCGACATCCTTGAAATGATCCCAATTTTTTCCATGACCTTGTATGACAATTTAAAGGTACCATGCCAAGTTTTGGTTTTGGACAAAATTTACCTTTAGTGGAGTTTTCTTTGTTAAAAAAGACCGATAAATGGCCGGACGTGTCGCAACTTGCATACTGTGTCAGAAATTGTTCAAACCGGGCATGGATACTTAACATGGGTTGGCCCACCCATTTTGCAAAATTTGTGGTCATTTTAAGGATGTCCAAAAAATAGACCATATTGAACGAAGAGTGTTCGGGTAGAGGCTAGAACTCTCTGTCTGAGAGGGCGTAGTTTCTCAACGTCCCTTAAATGGACCCAATTTTTTTCTGTGGTCTTTTATGACCAACTAAATGCATCATGCCAAGTTGTTTGGGTATTCGACAACTTTTGCATTTTATGGAATTTTCCCGGTGAAAAAGGACCGAGAAATGGTCGGACGTGTCGCAATTCGTTTAAAGGCTACATGGATGCCTACTATGGGCGTGTCCATCTGTTTGCAAAAGTTGGAGTCCTTTTAAGAATGTCGAAAATATATACTATGTTCAGCAAAGAGTATTCAGGTAGAGGCCAGAATGGTCCGTCTGAGAGCATGTTGTTTTTCGACATTTATGAAATGGACCCAATATTTTTCCATGGTCTTGTATGACCTATTCAAAGAACCATGCCAATTTGTTTGGGTTCATAAGTTTTGCATTTTCTACAATGGGCGCAGGATGTGTCGCAACGTGCATATGGTGTCGGAAGTCATTTAAACCAGGAATGAATGCCTAACATGGGCATGCTCACTTGCTTGCAGAAGTTGGGGCTAGTCCTAAGATTTTCAAAAAAACATCATGTTCAACCAAAAGTGTTTTAATATGCCAGAAGGGTCTGTCTGAAAGCACGTTGCTTCTCAACATCCTTGAAATGACCCCAATTTTTTCCATGGCCTTGTATGACCAATTCAAGGAATCATGACAATTTGTTTGGGTTTTCAACAAGTTTTCCATTTTCTAGATTTTTCATGATTAAATAAGGTCGATAAATGGACGGACGTGTCACAACTTGCATACAGTATCGAAGGTCATTCAAGCCAGACATGGATACCTACCATGGGGCATGCTGACCTATTTGCAAAAATTAGGGTCATTCCAAGGATGTTCAAATATAGATCATTTAAAGGGTATTCGGGTAGGCCATCAAGGTCCGTTTGAAAGCACGTCATTTTCTGACATCTGTCAAATGGCCAGACGGTTGCATCCGTGAGTATCTAGTTTTTCCAAATTGGAATGTTCCTGTTATTTGCAATTTCTGTCATATGAATGAACATGAATATTTTCTTACTTGCTACCCATTTCTTGAAATCTTTCAACAATCTTGGGATTTCAAATTGTGTATGGAAATTTTACAAACTTGCACATTTTTTCCAATTTTTTAACAAATCTCCTTTTTTTTAAATGAATAATTCAAAATATTTGGGTTGTTTCAAATAATGTTCGCACTTTCAAGTTTTTTTTGGGAATTTTAAAAATGTTCCTGTTTTTAAAACAATTCTACCCAAATACAGGAAATGTTTGAGGAAATTCAAAAAGGATTAGTTTAAAATATTTGTGTGTATTATTCTATTTTTTCGAACCCTAAATTTATTAGTGTTTACAAAAATCTTTCGAAAATTAAAAATAAATTTTGTTCAAAATTTTGTTTGCTCTTTTTTATAAAATGTTTGCGTTTTGACATTTGGAGCAAATTGAAAGCCACAAATCGTTTTTAAAATTTCTGTACAATTTTTAAAAATGTGAATAATTGTATTTTGAAAAACAAAATTTGAAAAAACGAACAATTTTTAAACTTTTGAACAAAAAATTAAAAGTACAAGCATTTTTTAAAAAGAAAAAAGTAACAAAGTCAAACAGAAAAAAGAAAAAAATAGTGGGAAAAAGAGCGGGTCGCTACAGTAAACAGTCACTCTTTGCGTTCGGTTTATTTGGTTCGTTAAATATGTTTTTTTGGAGGGTACGGTAATTATACTTTGGTGAAATTAAATATGGTTCAGTTTCGGTATATACCAAACTATTTTGGTATGGTTTCTGTATATACCATGATAACCAAAGTTGACGCGAATTTGAAACTATGTCGTGAAATTTTATTTTATTTTTGTTTCAAAATGCAATTTTTTTAGTACAAGTGTAGAAGCATGTATTTATGCATGCATCACATTGCTTTTGTTTGGGCAAATGCATCACGTTGCCTGATGTCTGCCGGCTCGTCACACATATGTTCGGCTGTATTTGTGTAGGCTTGGCAGAGAATAGGAAAAATGAGGGGGGAAAGGCCTTCAGTGCAATGCACTGGCTCCTCAAAACTCACACCCCCTCAATTTTTTTCTTCAAAACTCACACACGTCCAGAGGTTTGACATTCTGTGCATTGCGCCCCAGTGCCTACCAAAAGTTAGTACCACCTCGCTTCTTGATGTGGCAGGAAATGAACTGATATGCCTAAAAGAGGCCCCCCCTTGGGTGGCAGGAGCTGCGAACAGCTCGTCAAAGCTGTTGCCTTGCTTTCTCAGGGTATTGTGTACGCTTCTGTGTAGCATAAAAATGAATTTATTTTTGCTTCGATTAATTCGGTTTACAAACGGTTTTCTAGGTATTTAACTAATAAACCGAACTTCAAATTGGTGTGGAAATTTCATATACCATGCAATAAACCGTAAATTTATGCTTGGTTCCGTATTTTAGGGTCCAGTTTTAGAATGCATAGGGTGAAGTAAACTAGTCGCAGTCATCAACTTCGCAAAAAGTTCAAAGATTTTGGAAAAGAAGTTCGTGAAAATTGGAAGGAGTTCATGGATTTGAAAAAAGTTCATGGATTCGAAAAAAAACATTGAATTGAAAATTTTCATCAATTTTAAAAAATTCATGAATTTCAATAAAAGGAAAATAAAATGCAAAAAAATAAGAAAAAAGTAAAACCGGCCAAACAAAGCCAGAAAAAAAAATGAAAAACAGTAAACCCGCGACCTCCTCGGCCAAACGAAACCAGAAAAAAAATGTAAACCCGAGGCCTCCTCATTCAGTGGGACACAAAACAGAAAAAAAGATGTAAGTATTTGCATCAGGTGAGTTGTCTGGTTGGCTACTGTGGCGAACACTCAACGAGGAGGTCATGTGTTTGAATTAGATCCCACACACTTATTTCAGGTTAATAGAAAAAGAAAAGGTAAATTGGGCTGGCCCATTGCAGAGGGGGTTTACGTACGTATGCGTTCCGACGGGCGACGTACTTTTGAAAAAGACCATCCTACCCTTTATTATGAAGGGGTATGAAGAGATCTCGTCCGTTGAACTATTTAGGGGGTGTACCCAAGCAAAAATGTTCTAAAACTGACAAGGGAATGAATCTTTTTAGGAATTTTAAAGACCGACGTTGTACAATGGGTATGGCTTGAATAACAACTTTGGGAAGAATCTTCTTTCCTCCGACTGAAAGAAGTTTTTCCTTCCAGCTACTATTTTTCTTAACAATACAATCAATTAAGTATTTCTGGTCACCAGACGAGAACAACCAGAGGAGGATGCATTGGATGGTTTGATGGAAAATGTTTGTACCCAAGAATCAAGAAGGAATGGGTTTTCAAATAATACCCTAGAAGGGTTCTCCTTTCACCTGGCAAAGTATTATGGCCGTGTGAGTTCTCTGAAAAGTGGCTATGTTTTTTGAGTGAGGAATGATCTGAATATTAATATTTGAGAGGATACTTGGATTATTGTGCAAATCAAAAAATTATTACCCATAGTGGGGGTCAGTTGTTATCTAAGGTAGCAGATTTGATTGACCAAGTTCTTAATACTTGGAATGAATATCTGCTCCAACAAACCCTGTGGCCTATTGATGTTCAACGAGTACTCGCGGTCCCTAAGTCGCAACATGATATGCTAGATTGTCCCTTGGAATTTCACAAAAAAGGTATGTTTTTGGTTCGGTCCGTTTATCTTGTGGAATGGGACTATGAACATGGAAATAAACTGTGACATACCAATGGGATGGGTATACCATAGTTAAACCTATTTAGTGTAGGATACGGAAACTTTCTTTTCCTCCAAAGGTAAAAATATTTATTTGACATATTCTACACGACACTATCCTGTGCCGTGTTGCGCTAGCCAATATACATGTGAAAGTCTCGCCCATTTGCCCTGTCTGCTCGTCTGGACCACAAGACACAAAGCATTTGCTATTTCTATGCAACAGACCAAGGGAAGTTTGGAGAAGGTTGGGGATGAATGATATTATCGACAAAGCTTGTGAAGTAGATCGTGCGGGAGAGACGGTTTTAGAATATTTACTTTTACTGCCAACTCAGAAGTTGTGCATTATGGGCAACCAGAATGTATGTGAAATGATCGCCCTATCAGCCTGGTACTTGGTGTGAAAGACATAAATTGGTTTGCAAGGAGGCTACTCAAAATGCACACAAGATTTCTATGGGCATCCAGGCTCTTACGGCCAATTTTGTTACCACTTCCTCTCCAAAGGTTTCCATGAAAAAAGGGGGCTGGGTATGCCCTCCAGCAGGGTTTGTTAAACTTTAACACTCACGCTTCTTTTGACCATGACTTACTTAGCGGCACAATGGGGGCAGTCCTAAGAGACGACAAGGGCAGATTTATTGCTGGGGAAATGGTAAGATAGACTTGTGCTCGGATGCTTTGATGGGTGAAGCTCTGGCCGTAAAATTTGGTCTAACATTGGCGCAAAGGATAGGATGCAACCACATTATTATTAACATGGACAACATGGAGGTGATTGATACCATGAAGGAAGGAGGACGATCGCCGAGGGCATCGGCTGCAATTATTGATGATTGTTTTCACTTAGCTTGTGATTTTCCTATTTCTAGATTCGAGCACTGTAATAGAAGCAAATAAAGTTGCTCACGAAATTGCTAGATTGGCTAGATTTTCTTTAATTTCTGAATGGTTCGAGGAGCCACACCATAAAATTGTACCAATGCTCACAAACGGTGTAATGTTTATTGCAAATGAATAAAAGTTGAGTGTTTCTAAAAAATAAAAAGACAACTGAATGTGACTACATAGTCGTCTTAGTTATTTTTGAGAAAACGACATGACTTTAGTCATGAGATAATTTTCTTTTTACATTGGATCAAAGAAACCAAACATGGACAAAAAAGACCTCTGGCACAACTAAAGAACATCATTAAAGTTCTTTGAAGTCGTTGGCTCTTGCTCCATCTTTTGCCGTTTCACTTTTCATCAAGCTCCAATGAAATTCTTCAAAGAGTAAACAGGGAGCTGGATTAACCTCCTTTTTTAAAAGAAAAACAATATATAGTTTGAAAATAATCTAGGCCGGCCAATGAACGTATATAGTTGATGGTTAATATACCAATTTCACAATTAAATCAGACGAGGACGTTAACCAGTCAATTTAATCATGTTTGGTATATCATGCTCGCACAATGATCGATGACATGGAGTCATATATGTATCTTGATGGTCATTGGAAGGTGGGCATATCTCTCGATCGATCCCATGCTTGTGTGACCAACTCTGATCCATAAATCAATATTTCGAGAACTAGGCTGTAGCCTAGTGGCAAGGGAGCGCAGTGGCGTCTCCAGCAACCAGGGTTCGAGCCACGTCGGGGAGGAATTTCTGATTTCTCACAAGGGATGCTTCTCCTATATCAATAAACTATGGGTGCTAGTGCCCATGAGTTTCATCATAAATCAATATTTCACCGGCAGCAGAGTCGTTTTTAGGATCTATCTATCTAGTACGTGTGGAGCACATGAAAAGGAGCAACATTAAGATGCATCAACCAATAACGAACACTGATACATGTCATTCTGGGTGCCGGCGAAAAGTGCAAGAAGCAGTGGGAGAGTCTGGAGCCATGCATGGAGCACTGGAACCCACCGCCTTTTCCTCTGCTTTAAGCGAAGCGAGACAGTCCACACAACCCTGAGCTTGTCGGAGTATCGCGCGTGGCCGATCCAAGCAGCACCACACCTTTGCAGCCTCACTTAATCGATCCATGCATATAAGCTATCTCAGGCCACCACACAAACGATTCATCTTCTTCTTCCCTCAAGTAGAAGCAAACGCTATGCTACAAGAAGAAAGAAAAGTGGAGTATTCTTTATTCTGATGGATGTATACGTGTATGGATGCCCGCCGGAAAGTTCATGTGAACTAGATAGAGAATATTTTGGTCATATGATGGAGACAGCAACAGAGAGCACAGCCCAGAACAAGAATAGACATTTAGGCCATACGCATTATTGGATGAGTGGGTCCGGTTCATGTCAAGACGGTTACGACGGCTCAAATCACCACTTAAAATTAAAGTGTTCCCTTGGTTTCTATGTCAGTGCCTCAAATTATTGCTTAGAATTGAAGTGTTCCCTTGATTTCTATGCAAGGGGTAGATAAGTTTTACCTTTGCTTGTAATCCAAATGGCTCCATGGGTCTTTGGTCAATTTGGGTATGCAGAAATAATGTTGTATTTGACAAGAAGAAAGTTCTATCTTGTAAAGGAGTATTAGCTAACCGTGCTTCAGACTCAATAGAGAAAAACGAGCCGCATTTCAGTGGCTAAAATTACTAGGGTAGGGCTTGTTCTCATCAAAAGCCTTTGGCAACTCAAGTGGTTAGCGGTGAACATGGTTAGCTGATACATGCTTACAAGATGGAACAACCAAGTAATAACTTGTTCAGGGGAATTGATATTAATTAAGGGGGTGAAGGACCTAGGATCTTAATATCGGGGGTGCCGCTGCTGAAATATTGTGAAATTTTACACGCCATAATATGATTCAGCCTAAAAATTATCATGATATCAACAAATAGATAGTAGCATTAACTTATTAGATAACTAGTGTTAAGTATATAGTTAAACTTACTTTGCCTTCACCCATGACATCCACCCATGAATTTAGGAACAAACAATTAATCTAATCACTTTCATCAAGCTTTGGACTTAATAAATCTCATGAGAACTAGGGTCAGTTCTTTTAGTGGTTTTTTGGGCTTCTAGAATAAGCGGCCCCCTACCCAGCTTATTCTAGAAGCCCAACCAAAAATATTTTTTAGAAGCCTACTGTCAAGTCTTAATTAGTAAGCTTCTAAAAAATTAATTTGGTTGGGCTTTTAGAAAAAGCTAGGTAGGGGGCAGCTTATTCTGGAAGCCAACAAAAGAACTGGTCCTTAGTATTTGGCAACTTGTTGGATCATGGTAGTCAACAATAGCTTCCCTTTATCTTGGGCAAACATTGTTATCTTGTCTAGCTGATCTGGTTTGCACCAGCTTGAGGTTGGACGCTGCCACCGTGTGCCATCTCCCAACCTTCAGCTATCTCCGAGTGATAAAGGCGGTGACACTATGGACGCACACATACACATGATCGATCAAACCATGGCCAAACGAATTAACTAGCTATCTATATTCGCGAGGTTAAATGGATGAATGAATGTACAAACTTACCTCATAGACGAAGGATCACTTCAATAAGTACATGCAACAGCATAAGGAACTCATAATTATAATATAGTACACAAGCTTTGGATGATTTGCAGCTATTATGCTGTCTACACATGTTTATAGTTTTCCATGCAATGTGACATATTCTTTTAAAGTGCCTCATTCGTGCAGATTGGAGGTATTTTACCTATGATAAGGCCTCAAATTAGTTAGGTGACACACAGCTTTGTAATATACATGTGGTTACAAGGTTCAACTCATATTTGGTGAGTGAAATATAATTTTTCTCTCTCAAAATAAGCATTGTACATCTTTGGCGGTCGTGATGGTTTACTCATAACTCCCAATCCATTTTTCACTCTTGATAAGTCGTCAAGATAAAATAACAACTTTATACATAAAAAGCTTGTCCGTATTTAACTTTGAGTTGGTGATGACTTGATTCAATTGGTTGCATACAATAAACACATCTAAGTAGCTAGCCTCCTCAAACTACATGCTTAAATTAACATAAAGCATAACAATACTTGTTTCAACAAATACATTTTCTTTGATTGGTCTGCTGACCTTTTGAAATAGTCAAATCAACATAACTCCTCCCATCGGTCAAACAATAACCAACTTATTTTACTTTGATGAAAAACTACCGGAACCATCCGAGGTGAAGTTTACTAGGATCATAGGGCGAAGCTGGGGGTGACGACGATGCAGCGGCTTCTGGTACCTTGACAAAGCGGCCATTGACCCGTGGCCTGAGCTCGGCGTAAGCTTTTCTGGACTCATAGCGGATTTGCTTGTCATAGCACCGCCTCTTCCTCTTCTCCCTGTACCTCATCACCTTCGCCTCTCTCTCCTGCATCGTCAGATTATGGGCAGCCCCCACCATCATCTCTGTATCAATAGTCATGATCGTTGCATTGCTAATAGTGCTGGTGAATGCAGCCCCGCAGAATGGCACCTGAACATGAAGAGGAAAATAATCGTAAGAGTGCAGTTCTGTACTTTTCCTGTGGGTTGCAGATATGTACATGATATTCCCTGTTTATGAAGTACAGTTGGTCTCTTATTAACCAGAATTGACCCATTTTCATTCAGTGGTGCACTTGATTGTAACTGTTCTATTTTTCTAGACAATGGAAGAGAACAACTTCCCGGGCCTTTGTGTCCAAAGAAGCGCACAGTCCAAACTCAATCGCTCTATGAATATATGTTTTAATTAGGTGTATTATGTATGTGCATACGCGTAGCCCTGTACATCTGTGCACGGTTTTATGAATTGCTAAAAATGTTTAACTCCGTCAACAATTGTGATCTGGATCACCATATGTGAGAAACATACCATCTTCATAAGATTGATAGAAAGTAATTAAGTAGGCAATTTCCTGGTGCAAACTAATTAAACAAGGATCTTGTTTCTATTTCGTGAGGTTTTGGTCTGTTTTGGATCTGATTTCGATCAGTTTTATGAACTCGGTAGATTGATCACCCGGCCACTACGGAAGCAATTATGGGGAGTAGTATCTGTTATACTTGAGCTATAAGCTTACAAAACAAGCTTAAGAGAAAATTTTAAATACAAAATAGCACTAAAATTCATAAATGACCACATAAAATGAAAAAGATGGTGCACTGATCCAGTATATATATTGTCCATTTCACAAACTTTGTCAAGGAATTAACATGAAGGCGTGGACATATGTATTGCTTGTTCCCATAAAGGAATTAACTGATTACCTTGTTAGTCAAATAAAATGAAATAAGTATGTATGTGTAACTGATGATGTGAGTGCCCATTCTTGTGCATCAACTGATACAAAACACAAACACTCTGCCTTGGGAGATTATATTCAACCAGCATAAATTAACAGAATTACGTGACAGATATATGAGCTGGTTACATGGCGCTAACTTTTTTTGAGATGCCGGGGGGGGGGGGGGGGGGGGGGGGGGAGTAGATGGAGATTACGTAAAAGGGAACTTTTGTTAGAAGGAGGCCCAAGCGATCGGCAAGAGCTGGAACAATTAAGCAGTAGTACTACTCACGATGGTGGTTCTTGGCCGTGCCGGTGGCTGCAGCAGGTGAGCCATGTTTTGGCCGCCTGCGTCTACCTCCAGCGTGAGCCTGCTGCTGTTCCCTGCAGCTGCTGTTTCATGAAACGGTGTGGTCCATGATCTGCAGTGGTGGCAATTGGCTGACGGTGGCGGTGGCGGTGGGTAGTCCGCCGCCGCGTCGTGGTGGTGGTGGTGGTGGCCTTGGGTGAAGAACTGGTACTCGCGCAGCCGGTGTTGTTCCTGATGCTGAAGAACGGGCGAGATCATGTGGTGCGGGCAGTCGCTTGCGCCGCACAAACCGCATGACATGGGCATACTGCAGCTAGCTCCTACGTTTGCTTGCTTGCTTGTTTGTTTCTGGTGTGGTTTGGTGCGTGGAGGGGGAGAGATGTCGAGGAAGAAGAAGAGACAACGACGAGTACTAACTACTAAGGCACCTTGAAATAGCTAGGGTTGTGTTGTGTCTCTCCCTCCTCCACTGCACTGCATGTATGCAGCAGTGAGCTGCAGACCAGGCAAAAGATTCGATCTGAGAATTAGCAAAAGATGATGGATCAAATCAAATAGGCCCAACTAATGAGTGCGTCGGAATAGATACTACCCCTCGATTCATTTTTTATTTCTTTCTTTCTTACGCGGAGGAGCTGGAGCCATGCACACCTTGCTTGCCGGGAATCTCCCACATGATCTTATGTCCACGCAAGGCCACTGCTAGATATTTGTAGCTTTTTTGGTCACTGTCAAACAAAAAGGAGATGCTAACACAAAGGTCCGAGGGAGACAAACACAACACAATGGAAACCATGGCAATACTAAACAGAAAAGTACAAGTTGTGGAACATTTAGTGGTGTAGTGTTGGTCCTATATGACTTTAGCATTGTCAATATGTCAGTTTTTTTTAGTTTGGACAGACACTTGGTATTGCAAAGGCCGCGTGTTGCTCATCATGCTCTGTATCCATTTGACGCTACATTTTAAGTTAACAAAAACACTCTTCATCGTAAAAATAGTAATGTGATGGGTGTTGAACTTTTTTTTTTGGCAAAGAGGCTTAAAACCATATATTAAGAATCATAGGACCTTACAAATACACCCATATACAAAGAAAAATTACAATCAAAACTTTAGGGGTGCCGAAGTCTTCTTCGTCATGCATACATCGGCGGCGCACTATGAAAGCTCGGTGCTGTCTTTGGGTCTCCGCCTTGATGTAGCAAACCTTTTTTGAAACCCAGGAGCTTGCAGAGGCAACGAGTAGGAACTCGTCGACGCAGACCAAGAGACGTCGGCGAGACTGTGATCCGCAAAGCAAACCGCCACCCCAGAGAAGAGAACGTCGATAAGGACTTGTAGAAACTCTGAAGATCACGAAAGCTGGCCGAATTCGGGCGAATCCATGGGAAACCTAAACCGACCGGATCCCAGAAGACCCATCGACGGAGACACAAAAACACACACCCTCCATCGGTGGTGAGCACATCGCCAGGGGGCAGGATGGGGACAACATTTCTTTCAACAGGGGGGAGCACAGCCGGCACGCCATACCTAACAAAACACGAAGACAGCATAAAGAATAACAACAACAACAACAACAACAAAGCCTTTAGTCCCAAACAAGTTGGGGTAGGCTAGAGGTGAAACCCATAAGATCTCGCAACCAACTCATGGCTCTGGCACATGGATAGCAAGCTTCCACGCACCCCTGTCCATAGCTAGCTCTTTGGTGATACTCCAATCCTTCAGGTCTCTCTTAACGGACTCCTCCCATATCAAATTCGGTCTATCCCGCCCTCTCTTGACATTATCCGCACGCTTTAGCCGTCCGCTATGCACTGGAGCTTCTGGAGGCCTGCGCTGAATATGCCCAAACCATCTCAGACGATGTTGGACAAGCTTCTCCTCAATTGGTGCTACCCCAACTCTATCTCGTATATCATCATTCCAGACTCGATCCTTCCTCGTGTGGCCACACATCCATCTCAACATACGCATCTCCGCCACACCTAACTGTTGAACATGTCGCCTTTTAGTCGGCCAACACTCCGCGCCATACAACATTGCGGGTCGAACCGCCATCCTGTAGAACTTGCCTTTTAGCTTTTGTGGCACTCTCTTGTCACAGAGAATGCCAGAAGCTTGGCGCCACTTCATCCATCTGGCTTTGATTCGATGATTCACATCTTCATCAATACCCCCATCCTCCTGCAACATTGACCCCAAATACCGAAAGGTGTCCTTCCGAGGTACCACCTGGCCATCAAGGCTAACCTCCTCCTCCTCACACCTAGTAGTACTAAAACCGCACATCATGTACTCGGTTTTAGTTCTACTAAGCCTAAACCCTTTCGATTCCAAGGTTTGTCTTCATAACTCTAACTTCCTATTTACCCCCGTCCGACTATCGTCAACTAGCACTACATCATCCGCAAAGAGCATACACCATGGGATATCTCCTTGTATATCCCTTGTGACATCATCCATCACCAATGCAAAAAGATAAGGGCTCAAAGCTGACCCCTGATGCAGTCCTATCTTAATCGGGAAGTCATCAGTGTCGACATCACTTGTTCGAACACTTGTCACAACATTATCGTACATGTCCTTGATGAGGGTAATGTATTTTGCTGGGACTTTGTGTTTCTCCAAGTCCCACCACATGTATTTTGCTGGGACTTCGTATAGGCCTTCTCCAAGTCAATGAACACCATATGCAAGTCCTTCTTTTGCTCCCTATATCTCTCCATAAGTTGTCGTACCAAGAAAATGGCTTCCATGATCGACCTCCCAGGCATGAAACCAAACTGATTTTTGGTCACGCTTGTCATTCTTCTTAAGCGGTGCTCAATGACTCTCTCCCATAGCTTCATTGTATGGCTTATCAGCTTAATTCCACGGTAATTAGTACAACTCTGAACATCCCCCTTGTTCTTGAAGATTGGTACTAATATACTCCGTCTCCATTCTTCTGGCATCTTGTTTGCCCGAAAAATGAGGTTGAAAAGCTTGGTTAGCCATACTATTGCTATGTCCCCGAGACCTTTCCACACCTCAATGGGGATACAATCAGGGTCCATCGCCTTGCCTCCTTTCATCCTTTTTAAAGCCTCCTTCACTTCAGACTCCTGGATTCTCCGCACAAACCGCATGCTGATCTCATCAAAGGAGTCGTCTAGTTCAATGGTAGAACTCTCATTCTCCCCATTGAACAGCTTGTCGAAGTACTCCCGCCATCTATGCTTAATCTCCTCATCCTTCACCAAGAGTTGGCCTGCTCCATCCTTGATGCATTTGACTTGGCCAATGTCCCTCGTCTTCCTCTCTCGGATCTTGGCCATCTTATAGATGTCCCTTTCACCTTCCTTCGTGCCTAACCATTGGTAGAGGTCCTCATATGCCCGACCCCTTGCTTCACCAACAGCTCGCTGTGCGGCCTTCTTCGCCATCTTGTACTTCTCTATATTGTCTGCACTCCTATCCAGGTATAGGCGTCTAAAGCAATCTTTCTTCTCTTTAATCGCCTTCTGGACGTCATCATTTCACCACCAGGTATCCTTATCTTTGCTTCTCTTTCCCCTGGACACTCCAAACTCCTCCGAGGCCACCTTACGAATGCAAGTCACCATCTTCATCCACACATTGTCCGCATCCCTTCCTTCCTCCCAAGGGCCCTCCTTAATGACCCTCTCCTTGAACACCTGAGCTACCTCCCCCTTGAGCTTCCACCACTTCGTTCTAGCGACTTTGGCACGCTTATCCCGCTGGACACGAATCCGAAAGCGGAAGTCAGCAACCACCAGCTTATGCTGGGGTACAACACTCTCTCCAGGTATCACCTTACAGTCTAGGCACGCACGCCTATCTTCTCTTCTCGAGAGGATGAAATCAATCTGGCTAGAGTGTTGGCCACTACTAAAAGTCACCAGATGTGATTCTCTCTTTCTAAAGAGGGTGTTAGCTACAATCATGTTGTAGGCTAGAGCAAAGCTTAAGACATCTTCTCCTTCTTGATTCCTGATGCCATGGCCAAAGCCCCCATGCGCCCCTTCAAAACATGTGTTAGATGTACCCACGTGGCCATTGAGGTCTCCTCCTATGAAGAGCTTCTCACCAATCGGTACACTCCTAACCATGTCTTCCAGGCCTTCCCAGAACTCCCTCTTGGTGTTCTCATTGTGGCCTACTTGCGGGGCATACGCGCTGATAACATTGAGAACCAAGTCCTCAACTACCAGCTTGACCAAGATAATCCGATCCCCACGTCTCTTGACGTCTACCACTCCATACTTGAGGCTCTTGTTGATCAAGATGCCTACGCCATTTCTGTTTGCAGCCGTCCCCGTGTACCACAGCTTGAAGCCGGTATCCTCCACCTCCTTCGCCTTCTGTCCTTTCCATTTGGTTTCTTGGACGCAAAGAATATCAACACCTCTCCTCACCGCTGCATCAACTAGCTCCCGAAGACAGCATAAAGAATGCATGAGACAAATTTATCACGCTATTGTACGCCAAGTCTGGACCTGAGATCGAACTCGCCACCCTTCAGGGCCATGCACCCACATCATCTTCTCCGATGGCCTAGCCAAGCTGCGCCACCGTAGAAGCTCACCGCGTTGGATTGGTTCGGCGGCCGCCGGATTCACAAATGCCGCTGTTGAACACTCCCTGATGGAAACCTCCACTCGAGCCCTCATCTCCTTGTCAAGCTACAACAACCCCCCAAGACCTTCAAAACTTCCCCAGTAAGCTGCTCCTGAACCCGCGTGGCGGCGAAAAAGGAAGGCGATGGGAAAGGCGGCTAGGCTTTTTCAATTGTGTGAGCCTCCCCTCGTAACAAAGCGTTACGTATGGGCGTGGAAATTAATTTAGCTGTAAAATGAGAACCAACAAAAGTTCACCACGCAAAATATATAGTTGAGGGTTCGAAAATATACTGGTTTCATAATTAAACCAGACGAAGACATTAACCAGTCAACTTGATCATGTTTGCTATCTTGCACGCACATCGGTGACATGGAACCATATATGTATTTGGATGGCCATTGGCAAGCATATATCTCGATCGATCCCTTGTCTGTGCGACCAACTCTGATCCACAAATCGAGGTATCACCGGCAGCGGAGTCGTTTTCAAGATCTATCTATTGTGTACATGTGGAGCACATGAAAAGGAGCAAAAATCAAGAACGAAGCAACCATTAGCTAGCACAATTCAATCCAGATACACATGTGGTCGATCTTTCTGGGCAGCGAAAAGCGCAAGAAGCAGCGGGAGAGTCTGGAGCCATGGAGCGTTGGAATCCGCCGCCTTTTCCTCCTTTGCATAAAGCGGAGCCAAAAGGTCCGCATAATCCTGAGCTTGCCGGAGTAGCCCGCGTGGGCGGCCTCATCAGCACCACACCCTGCGGACTATGTTGGAAATTCGCCCAATTGTTGGAACTTTGCCTACAAGATCGATCACATCAGAATAACACGAATGCACATGCACAAAAACTGATAGCCAAAGGTGCGTCTCGCACCTTCTAATTCCTCTCTTTATTGCTTTTCTGTTTTCTCTAGGTTTTATTCTCACGGTTACAAATCTCACGCACACACCATGTATATATAGGTGCAGGACCTAGCTCAGGCCACTGACGCAGACTTCTTTTTCCTAATCTATACGAACTAGTACTACTACCATACTGGGACACGACCAAGCTAATTCCAATTCCAATCGGTCTCAACTTCCCTAATCTACTAGCACACGTAGACTACTAGCACAAAGACATGGTACACTTTCCTAACTAATCACCGGCAAGCCTGATTACGCTTCCAATTCTTTCAAAACTCAACTAGTAAAGCTCACGCACGTTTAATTATTTGGATTATCCAACATTCACCCCCTAATCTAAATATCTCTTTATCTAACTCATTATTTGACGAGACACGCAGACGATCACCTCTTCATCTTGTCCCGTCGATTGCCTCCGGTGACGTAACTTACCAGACCACAACTTCTCTTTTCTTGCAATGATGACCACCACATCATCACCATCATACTTTTGTGCCGACTTGAAAACTGAAACCAACGATTACCCGGACTACCAGCCACGCTGCCGCATCTTAGCGTGCTACATGCAGACTAAACGCATAGCCTCATGCAGGAACTCAACTTAACCGGTCCGCGTCCATCTTCACGTTGATCTTCATCTTCGCATCGGTTTCTTGCACATCGGGAGAGACATCTATTCACCCATCACATCTTTTTCCTTTGTCGTTGGTGACACAACTTACCAAACAACACCTCCTATCCAACAGCAACATACAACTCGTCATATACGTGCAACTCATCTCCATCGTATATGAACTCGCTGGAACTCCACCACCACGAACGGAAACGCAAGGCACGAATTCCTTTTTCCGCCTGCTCTTCCTTGCAATTCTCCTCCGCCAGTGACGCATCTCAACCGCAGCAGAAGACTCACACACCCGAGCTCTTGGACGCACCTTACAAGAACTCATGTGCACACCTTGATGACGGCTCGCAACTTCGCCATCTCCATCTTGCACCCTCCAACGCTGATCTCGATGATTTCCTCGGTGTCGTAACTTCGGCACCTCCATAACCATCAATGATCACCAACGCCTTGCAGACGACAGCCCTGTCGCCCTCCTCCAGATAGTTCCGTCGAATGACATCACCCATCGCCTCGCACTTGTGACAGCACCCTCACCGCCTTCTTGCCGTCACTCCACCGAGCAAAGATCACCCGATCCTCCTCGTACGTCACTCCTCGAACGAACATTGCCTTCTCCTCCTCGTCGCTGCACCACCCAGCGACCATATCGTCCGCTCGTCGTTGTCGCTACACCAGCGACTGTATCGCCCGCCCCGAGGCGCTAGCAAGGTCGCCACCCCGGGGCAAGCGCGGCTTCACACGAACCTTGCTCTAATACCAATTGTTGGAACTTTGCTCACAAGATCGATCACATCAGAATAACACGAACGCACGTGCACAAGAACTGATAGCCAAAGGTGCGTCTCGCACCTTCTAATTCCTCTCTTTATTGCTTTTCTGTTTTCTCTAGGTTTTATTCTCACGGTTACAAATTTCACGCACACACCATGTATATATAGGTGCAGGACCTAGCTCAGGCCACTGACGCAGACTTCTTTTTCCTAATCTATACGAACTAGTACTACTACCATACTGGGACACGACCAAGCTAATTCCAATTCCAATCGGTCTCAACTTCCCTAATCTACTAGCACACGTAGACTACTAGCACAAAGACATGGTACACTTTCCTAACTAATCACCGGCAAGCCTGATTACGCTTCCAATTCTTTCAAAACTCAACTAGTAAAGCTCACGCACGTTTAATTATTTGGATTATCCAACAGGCTACCACACAGATCTATGCATCTAAGAGCATCTCCAGCCGTGTCTTCAGGGAGGTCTTTTCAGGCGATTTTTTCGCGCCGGTGTCGAAAAAACGGCTCAGTCGCGTCCCCAGGAGTCCGATTTTCGTCGGCCTGGGCCGAAATCAGTGTCGGCGGATCCAGACTGAACCCGGCGCACTGGGGGGCGTCCGGGGACGCCGGGGCGAGCGGTTTTGTCGCGAAAAAACCGCAGGCCAGCCGCGTCAGCGACACCGCGCCTCGTCCTCCCCCAACGCCTCGGTTTCCCGCGCGGGGAATCAATGGCAAGGCTGCCGCCGGTCAGCCTTACCATTGATTCCTCACGGGCAGCGCGTCACGGGACGGCGCGCCGACGCCTCCCCCCTCGCACGCGTACACACGGGCGCGGCGCGGCTATATAAGCTGGTGGCCTCGCTCGCCTGTGGCCACACCAGCCCCGCCCTCGCCGCCGAGCTTTACCTCTCCCGAGCGCCACCGTCGAGTCCTTCCTCTCCCTCTCCCTCTCCCGTGAGCCGCCGCCAGCCCCTCCCTCTCCCTCCCCCTCCCCCTCTCCCGATGGCCGAGCGTTTCCCCGGAGACGAGGCGGTGGCCAACGGCTTCGGCCGCCGCACTCTCCACGAACAGGAGTCGTGGCTCCTGTTCCAGCGAACATCCCGGCGCCACCAGACATGCGCGCCGGACCGACGGGCTGCAAGCTCAGCAACGGGGGAGTGCCCATTCCCCCGTTGCCCGACGCCGTGGCTAAACCCTCCTACTTCGCCGACGAGGTCGAGGTCGTGCGCGCCTCCCTCACCGACGCCCAGCTCTCCCTCCCCCAGTACGCCGCCAACAACCACGCGGCTTGGGCGGCGTACTTCCAACGCCGTCAACAGCAGCGGCTGGCGTCCACCAACGGCGCGGCGGTGGTCAGCGGCATGAAGAACAGTGAGGGGCGCCGCCTGTGGTGGGGCGTCCCCGTCCGCACACTCGAGGGCGTGCTGACGCACCTCGAGGGCGGCAACAACCGGCCGTTGGCGTACCCCCCGGCGAGGGCGGCCGCCGCGGCGCACCGCCGACGCGACGGGCCATGGGCGCCAAGGAGGTTCGGCTCCTCCTCCTTTTCCTCCTCGCACTCCTCCGGCACTCCGGCGCTGCTCGGCGTCAAGGCCGAGCCCGCGTCGGAGATGCCGCTCGGCCGGCGCACTCGCAGGGCCGGCATCGTCATCAACGACGGAGGCCGGCGCGCCTCCTCGTCGGCTTCTCCTCCATGCTTCGTCAAGCCAAAGACGGAGCCGGGGCTCGCGCCGGTGAAGGCGGAGCCGGGTCTCCCCGCCATGAAGACGGAGCACGGCGAGGTCGAGCTCGACAACGACGCGGCCCTTGAATGGGCACGCCATGACTCCCTGAAGATGGCGAGGGAGCGCCAGTGCGCCGCCCTGAGGCACTTCGCGGAGCGCCGCCAGGGCCGCGACGAAGGAGGAGTCGTCATCATCGCGGACAGCGACGATGACGAGGACGCACCGCCGCCGCCGCCATCAGTCCGCCATGGCGACGCCGGGTCCAGCAGGGGTGCCCGCGTCAAGGAGGAGAAGGCCGACGATAACGACGGCGACTACTCGGCGTTCAGCCAGTTTCTTTTTTAGATTAGTTTATATATTTGCTATGTAATGAAAATTCGCGAACTTTGTCCAAATATATGCCCAAGTTGGACGAAATTTGTCGTGTTTAGCCGTACTTCGCCGAACTTTGCCGAAATTTGTTATATACTTTTATTTTTTAAACGCGCCTGGAGGCGGCCCTGGGGCCGGCGGCTGGGGACCAACTCGCCCCCAGGCTGATTTTTTGCGCCGGCTCACCCCCAGGCGGCGATTTTAGGCGCCCCCTGAGGGGCCAACGGCTGGAGATGCTCTAAGCTATCTCGGACCACCACAGCGATTCATCTTCTTCTGCCCTGAAGTAGAAACAAAGGCTATGCTACAAAAAGAAAGAAAAGCCAAGTATTCTTTGTTCTGGTGTGTATATGTATAGATGCAGGCCAGCAAGTTCATGTGAACTAGCTAGGTAGAGAATATTTTTGTCATCTGATGGCGTGATGCAGACTGCCACACACACAGCACAATCCATTACATGTTTGATCTTTTAGGACTGGCTAGCTAGCTACATATCACACACATTATGCATTGACTTCTCTCATCCTAGCTAGCTATCGACAAGATCGGTCATGAAAATCACACAGAAAAAAGTATACATATAGTACATAGGTAATTACTTTTGGTGAAAATAAAATGAAATGTAAAACATGCAGGCATATAGATGACATGCATGTAGATGTCCGTATACGATATGAAACATTAACCGGAGTAGATGAAATGTAAAACATGCAGGCATATAGATGACATGCATGTAGATGAAATTGACCGTTAATGTTTTCGTCCGGTTAATGTTTTCATCTATTTACAACCGTATGATGTCCGTATTAAAATCTCTAAAAAGGCTTATACTTAAAAACGGAGGGAGTACAATCTAGCGAAAGGCGCAAGATGCAGCAGGACAGTCTGGACTCTGGAGCCATGGAGCGCGCCACCTTTTTCTTCTTGGCGTACAGCAGAGTGAGGCGGTCCACACAATCCTGAGCTCGCCGGAGCACCGCGCGTAGGCGAGCTAACCAGCACCACGCCTTGCAGCCTCAGGGATCGATCCATGCATCTAAGCTAGCTCCGGCCACCACACAGACTACTCATCTCTTCTGGCCTGAAATGGGAGGAAAAGATATGCTACGAAAAGAAAGAAAAGTGGAGTATTCTTTATTCTGATGGATGGATACATGTATGGATGCCGGCCGGCAAGTTCATATGATGCAGACTACGACAAGCAACACAGTCCACATTTAGGTCACATGCACTATTGGATACGTGGGTCTGGTTCATGTCAAAATGGTTATGGTGGCTCAAATCCCCACTTAAATTTAAAGTGTTCCCCTGGTTTCTATGTCGGTGGCTCAAATCATTGCTTAAAATTAAAGTGTTCCCTTGCTTTCTATGCAAGGGATAGATAAGTTTTCAAAAAAAAAAAACTATTACACCACCGAAAATGCCAAACGGAGACCGAGCTCCATGAAAGCCTTTATTTGAAAACTTCAAAATTCAAATTTTTCAGTTTCAAAAAATTCTGAAAATAAATACACATATACCTAGATACATAATGCATATGTGTGCAAATTTCCAGATCGAAATACATTAAAATGTGATCTACACAAAAAAGACAAATCTGGGGCTTTTTAAAATATGTACTGTTCATCTTTAAAGTCCCTGATTTTGTTTTTTCTTGTGCATCTCGCGGTTCAAGGTATTTCATCCTGAAATTTTTCACACATACACTTTACATCCATGCATACATGTATAAAAATTTTCAGAATTTTTTGAAACTAAAATTTATGAATTTTGAAAATTTCAAAATAAAAGGCTTCATGAAGCTCGGTCCCCAAAATGCCCTACTCTTACACCACTCACTATCTACCTTGGTGGGTGAGATCTTAGAACTGAGTCCTATAAACAGGAAGAGAGGAAGTAGGATCTTAACATCGGCGATGCCGCTGCTGAAATATTGTGAACATTTACACCCCATAATAGTATAATTTATTCCAAAGATTATCATAATCTCAACAAATAGTCCTAAAATAGCATATTAATCCATTAGGTAACTAGGGTTAAGCCAGTAGTAAATTTTACTTTGCATTCACCCATGGCACTCCTAGATCCACATATGAATTATGGAACAAATAATTAATATAATTACTTTCATCGAGCATTGTGTTAGAATAAATTCGAGGCATATCGTCGATCATCCGAGGACCAAGCAATAACACGAGCGCAACACCGAGATTTCTTAATAAGGTTCACCGATATGGCTACATCCCCGGGACCTGACTAGGAGCGCTCCTCCCATGACACCGTCACAATACCGCACACCGGCCACCTGGGCGCCGGCACACCCCGCCGGCCATCCCTACGTGTTTGTGCTATTATGTTGGCATAGGTTACATCATGTGTCTTCCCCCGATATATATGAGAGGCCTAGGATACCAGTGTCCTACTAGGACACAACTCCTACTCTGTCTACATATAGTCCAAAACCAAGTCCAACTGTAACCTACCTTGTACGAGAATATTCGACACAACTCTAACAAACTCCACCTTGGTGAATATTGTTCACCACCTTGAATGCATCCATGCGTCGAACCTACATGTACATTGGACTTGAGATATGCCATGAGCATGGCTGCTACTCCCAGACTTCATGTGACTCCATCTGCAACTATAGTCCCTTCTCGTCTTCTTCACCAAAATTAAGTTTCTCACTACTCTACTTTGTGCTCTCAACTTCCGAAGAATCCGTTCAACGCCATCACACACCGACCATTTTTGCGTGAAAGTGTACAACTCACATATTGGATGCCACATATAAGAGTTAACTGAACTCAACATCACTGCTCTTTCTTGACCATCTTTCTGAAACTTGAAGGAATCTCACCGTCGCCCTGTGTCACCTTGAGTCAAATTCGCAGTTGTTTCATCCTTATCTCGGGTAGTCTTTGACATGTCCCACGGCTATAGCACTCTGTCTTCTTCTGTACTTGTCATCTGCACTTTGCCATGTGCACTGAACACCACAGAATATACGGTCATGTACTCTCTTAACTTTTGACAATTTCAGACTTTTCGTCACTTTCTCAGATTCTCCATGGTCAACTCATGTCCATCAACCGACACTGATAGACCCAGTCACCAACTTGAATCTGGTACTCGTCAACACTGCTTCAGCACCCCCTACACAATTTGTTTGACCATCGATGCCTTGGCATGTCATTGTGTCCCGTGCTTACCGCACGCCTCGCCGTTATCACTGCGTCGAGCCTATATTGTCCTGGTCGAGTCTCCCAAGGTTGCGAACCCACATCACTCAACCCCCACTGCAGAGAACCACCGGTCATCACCGACCGATGCCGAGTATCACGCCTCCATCAGACCACTGGGCCCCAGTCCGATCCACGTGTCTCTCGCTTTCCCCGCTGAAATAGGCTTCGACTCTCCATGCATTTACGCTGTAGCCCCTCCATCAACACAGAATGAAGTCGTCCATCAGACTCCAGCTCCACCTTCAACATGACTTCATGTAGTTGCGCCATGCTACCCTGCGCCCTCTCGACTTCAAGCTCTCTCATGTGTGCACCATCTTGAATCAACCCCGCGCCATAGTCTGTCGAAGCCGCACAAGCCCTCAGGCCTGCACCACGTGTTTCCATGCCCAGAAGTTGGCCACCATCAGCATCACGCTTCTATGTCGTCATCGCTGAAATCACCGCCATCTTCTGCTTTGACCAACCTCCATGCCAGTCCATTAGACAATCCAGTCCAAGCCAGCCATGTATGTTTGACTGCAACCATGCTCCACCCTGCGCCGTGTCCGCCCCGCACATCTCCGTGCATTGCTTGACGCCCTGTGTATGCATGATCCTGCCACGACAAGCTCCAGACTCTTGCTTCAAGCCTTATCGCACGTTGTCGTCCTTGCCTTGTCTCTACCCTTGGTAATGTTCTCAACTTGCTTCTTTTTTTTGACCCGTCAACTTGCTTCTTGGTACAGTCTTTAAGCACATCAACAAACAGACTTTTATATGCAACACCGCTTCTCCAAGAACCAGCCAAACTTGCCCGTGAAATCTCGCCTCTTTGTGCTCACACCAGCAGCATCAATAGGCCATTCCTTGAGCCAACCACGTACCAAACAGCCTCTGCCAAGTGCCACATCGCAGACCGCATCTGCTTGTGTGGCTGCCGCACACGCGCTCCTATCTACTAGCAGCCGCGTGCTTTACCAGGCCAGTCACCCGCACTTGGGCCCTGCTTGGCCTGCGCGTCCCCGCAGCTTGCTCGGCCTGCTGCCTCTGCCAAATCGATCCAGCTTTGACTGCTTTTGATCTTTCCGCTGACCTTCAATCGGACAACTTCGATCTCACCGCAGGCACCTGGCAAACCCTCGCAGCGCCTCCGTCGATTGAACACGACCTCCTCTGAATTAACAATCGCAACCTCGAACAACCTAGCTCATGGTACCACTTGTTACGCAATTTCGGGCCCGCTAACACTAGCGTTTCCGACCCACATGCGTCAACCAGGCTCAGCCAGAGAGCAACACCGAATTATGGGAGGCCTTGGGCCCTCTCCCTCCAAAGGACTAGCATGTTAATTAGGAGGGGACACCCCTGCCCTTATAAATCGTGTTATGTCTCCCCCCACATCTGATGTGGAACTAAACCCAACACATTGGACTGAATAAATCGCATGCCAATTAGTATTTGGCAACCTATTGGATCATGGCAGTCAACAATAGCTTCCCCTTATCTTGGACAGACATTGTTATCTTGTCTAGCTCATTGGGTTCGCACCAGCTTGAGGTTCGAGGCTGCCACCCATGCCGTATTCCAAGCTTCATCTATTTGTGTATGTATGTGTGCATAGCGTTGTCACCTTTGTCATTGGTAGTTTGTCCATCGTTTGATCAATCATGTGTATGTATGTGTGCATAGCGTTGTCACCTTTGTCATTGGGTTATAGATGAAGCTTGGGATGGATAAACTAATTAATACTCAGTACATCCAACAAACTAATTAAAACTTAGTACATCCAACAAACTAATTAAATACACATGATTGATCAAACGATGGACAAACTAATTAATACTTACCTCATAGATGAAGGATCACTTCAATAAGTATTTCCTCCCTTTCTTTTTAGTTCGCATATAAGATTTGGTCAAAGTCAAGCTTTGTAGAGTTTGACTAACTTTATATTAAAAAATATAAACATTCACAATATGAAATCAATATTATCAGATGGACCATGAAATGTATGTTCATATTATATAGTTTTAGTATTGTAGATGTTCATATTTTTTTATATAAATTTGGTCAAACTTTGTGCAGTTTGACTTTGACCAAATCTTATATGCGGAGTAAAAAGAAACGGAGGGAGTACATCCAACTAGATAAGGAACACACAATTTCAATATAATACATGAAGTTCGGATGATGTACAGCTGTAGTGATGTCTTGATAATTTGATATGTTCACAGTTTTCCATGCAACTTCACATATTCTACTCAAGTTCCTCATTCGTACACATTGGAGGTATTTAACCTATGATAAGTCCACAAATTAGTTAGCTGACACATAGCTTTTTAATATACATGTGGTTGCAAGGTTCACCTCATATTTGGTGAATGAAATATAATTTTCTTTCTCAAGATAAGCATTGTACATGTTCGGCAATCGTGATGGTGTACTTTCTCAATCCGTTTTCCACCCCTAGAGAAGTCCTCAAGATAAAATAACAAACTTTATACATAAAAGCCTCATTCGTATTTAATTTTGAGTTGGCGATGACTTAATTCAACTGGTTAATTATTTTTCCAATATGATTGACATAATTCCATATAAATCACAACAACAATCGCACTTGTCACCAATTTTGAGACAATTTTATTACACATCAAAGTAGCTATCCTCTTGAAATTACATGTTTAAATCAACACGTAGTATAACAAGACTTGTTTCAATAAATACATTTTGTTTGATTGATCTGCTGACCATTTTAAATAGTCAAGTCAACATAATGGCTCCAATCGATCAATCACTAACCGACTTATTTTACTTTGAGGAACAACTGCTTCACGGGTGGATCAATCAGAAGGAAATATGTTATCATTTTATCTGGCTTGTGCTATAAATTACCGGAACCATCCGAGGTGAAGTTTACTAGGATCATAGGGCGAAGCTGGAGATGATGGCGACGCCATGGCTTCGGGTACCTTGACAAAGCAGCCGTTGACCCGTGGCCGAAGCTCAGCGTAAGCTTTTCTGGACTCGTATCTGATTTGCTTGTCATAGCGCCGCCTCTTCCTCTTCTCCCTATACCTCATCACCTTCGCTGCTCTCTCCTGCATTGTGGGATAATGGGCAGGCCCCACCATCATCTCTGTGTCAATAGTCATGATTGCTTCATTGCTAATAGTGTTGGTGAATGCACCTCCGTAAAATGGCACCTGAACATCAAGAGGAAAATAATCATAAGATCGCAGTTATGTACTTTCTTAGGGTAGCAGATACGTACTTGATACTCCCCTGTTTATGAAGTATCTAATTGGTCTCTAATTAACTAGAAAATGATCCATTTTCATTCAGAGATGCACTTGATTGTAACTATTCTATTTCTGGACAGTGGAAGCTAACAACTCCTCTGGCATTTTTTTTCAAAGATGTGCACCGTCCAAAACAATTGGTCTACGAATATACGTTTTAATTAGGTGTATTATGTACATGTGTGTAGCCCTGTACATGTATGTACAGTTTTATGAGTTTTTAAAAGGCGTAACTTCATCAATAATTGTGATCTGAGTCCGTTTGGGGTGAACATGCCATGTTCAAAAGATTGATAGCAAGTAACTAATTAGGCAATTTTCTGATGCAAACTAACTAAACAAGGATCTTCTTTCCATTTTGTATGGGTTTGTTCTTTTTTGGACCCGATCTCGATCAGTTTTATGAACTCGGTAGATCGATCACCCGGCCACTACGCAAGCTATCGTGGGGAGTAGTATCAGTTATATATGAGCTACAGACTTGCAAAACTAGCTCAAGATAAAATTGAAATACTAAATAACAATCAAATTCATAATGACCACATAAAATGAGAAAAAGGGTGCATCGATCCAGTATGTATATTGTCCATTTCACAAAACTTTGTCAATTAATTACCATAAAGTGTGGACTCCAGATAGATATTGACAAGTTGAGAATTGAGCGCATATGTATTGCTTGATCCCATAAAGAGATATGTTATATTATTAAGCTCTAGCTAGCAGCTTGATTAAAGTCTTCCCCCAGCTGTGCCAGTCGAGTTGGTTAGTTATTGAACACAAGTCAAATTTTCAGTATGCATGTATGACTGATTACCTTGTTGTTGGTCAAATAAAATGAAATAAGTTTATATGTATGACTGATGATTTGACAACCCATACAATTCTGCATCAACTAATACAAAACACAAACTCTATATATGCCTCCATAGAAAATTAAAGAATATCAAGATCCATTCCCGCATATCTTTTTCAGGAGAACAATTGAGCAGCGTACATTAACAGAATTATGTGACAGATATATGAGATGGTTACATGGTGCTATTTTTTTGTAGTGGGTATAGATGGACATAAATTAGGTGGGGATTTTTAAGGAGGAAGCCAGGGACGCATCCATCGGCAAGAGATGAAACAATTAAGCGGTACTACTACTTACGATGTGGGCTCTTGCCGGTGGCTGCACTAGGTGAGCCATGGGTCGGCCGCCTGCGCCCACCTCCAGCGTGAGCCTGCTGCTGTTCCCTGCAGCTGCTGTTTCATGAAATGGTGTGGTCCATGTTCTGCTATGGTCGAAGTTGGCTGGCGGCAGTGGCACTGGGTGGTGGTGGTGGTGGTTGCCTTGGGCGAAGAACTGGTGCTGACGCAGCTGGTGCTCCTGATGATGGTGATGACGATGATGAATGGGCGAGACCATGAGGCGCGGGCAGTTGTTGGCGCCGCACAAACCGCATGACATGGACATACTGCTAGCTAGCTCCAAGGTTTGCTTGCTTTTTTGTTTTTTCTGCTGTGGTCTGGTGCGTGGAGAAGCCGAGGAGGAGAGATGTCGAGGAAGAAGAAGAGGCAGTTATGAGTACCAGTAACTACCAAGGTACTTGTAGTAGTAGCTAGGGCCGTACTGTGTCTCTCTCACATGCACTGCATATAGGCAGCCGTGAGCTCTCAGGCCAGAAAAAATATTCGATATGGCAACTATCAAAATATTGCTCAACTAATGAGTGGGTCGGAATAGATATGATCCCTCGATCCATCGTTGATTTCTTTCTTTCTTACGCGGAGGAGCCGGAGCCATGCAGACCTTGCTTGCTGGGAATCCCCCACATGATCTTATGTCCACACAAGGCCACTGCTAGATATTTGTGTAGCTTTTTTTGGTCAGCGTCAAAACAAAAAGGAGATGCTAACACAAAAGTCCGAGGGAGACAAAAACAACAAAATGGAAACCATGCCAATACTAAAATAGAAAAGTACTACCAGCTGTGAAACAATTTTCGTCATGGGGCATCCATGCTATTATCATGGGCATGGAAACTAAACTCTAGAATGAGAACCAGCGAGGACTCTTCTCCCCCAAGCTTAACCGGCCTCCTGGATCGCCGTTGTCGACTCCGGAGGTGCCCACGCTGCCACACCCAACCCCCCCCCCCCCCCCCAGCCACCCAACCCCTCGCTGTTGCAAGAGGAAACCACCGGTGGCCGGACGGCGGCGGCAGGATGCTTCCGCATCCCATCTTTTTTTCGTTTGGCATATTCTGATCTTCTCGTCCTGCGGGTTGTGGCTATGTTTATCTTTCTTAGCTTTTACTTATTTTTGCTCCTTTTGCGAGATATATTTGGATACCAGACCTTGTTTTTTGCTGCAACTGCTTTAATAATATGGTCACATGCATCTTTTGGATGCACACGCTGGGGGATATCCCCTTTTCAAAAAAATATATTTATATTCACATCCTCTCGTCCCTCTACCGCTCCCTTGTCATGGGAACCATATGTCCCATCCTACAGAAACCGGGAGCACGCATATTTCTTCACGGCAGGTGAGACTGGTTGTGCGGGTCACTTGCTACCATGGCTAGAGGCGCGTCCCTTATTGTGGTGGTGACTCACTATGTGGGTGGACTCCGGCAAGATCCGATCGGATTTGGCGTCGGTCTTTCTACTGGATGAGGACTGTTGCTGCGAGGTGCTGGCTTTCCGCGTGTGCGGTGGCTGGCTGGCGGCGCTAAGATCCATGGGTTGGTGGTGGTGATCCAGATCTGACCTGCCAGATGGTGTTGCTGCAAACTATACTGCAACTACTTCCTAGGGCTCCACGACGGCAGTGGTCATTGAATGGTCCCTGGGAGGGGTCATCTCTCCTGATCCAGTGGTTAACTTCAGTGATGAGATACAAATTATGGACGACGGCTTGACGCAAAGGGATGGGTGTGCAGTGACAGCGGTTGCATCACATGTTGCTGCTAGAATCACGGAAAAGTGGTGATGACAACACATGAGCGACTTCGATGGTGTTGCTACTCGAGCACCCGGTCTCGACCTCAGGGGCAAAAGCCTAGGTCAGAACCAACAGTTTATACCTGGAAAAGGCGATGTTTTTCTTACATTCTTACCTTGTCGAATGCATTGCTCGAATATGCTTGGACTGATTCTTCAGGATGAAAACCTACATTTTGGCCTTGTGGTTGGATCTAGTGATGGTGGTACTTGAGTGTCGCTCCCTTCCTAAAGGCATTGCTATCGAAGACCTCATCGTCAGTGTGGTTTCATGAGATGGTTGGTGTGGATATGGTCATTATTGTAGTTTGCCAATCACAAATCTGATTGTTTTGCGGCATTTTTTTCTTGCCAACGAATATCATTGGTCTTATGTGACTTTGCTAGTTGTCAGCGTGTTTTCGCATGTGTGTGAGTTGGTGTTGGCTATATCATCCTAACTATGCAGAGGCTGGGTGTGTGCTCATTATAAAAAAAACATGCAATATTGTTCCCTCCCCGGGTCCACCCGGGCGGCGGCTCAATCCCTCTTAGACCGCTCCCCCTCCCCTTGCTATTGCCAATGGGCTCTGCCTAGTGAAGCCCGCGCCGATCCGGAGGTGGCGTGGCCTACTCTTCTCGTCGGCTCGCGGCCGCTCGCACGTAGGGGAGTTTGCTGAAGGATCTCGAATGGGGTGCTTCGTGTTGGCTGCGGGACGGAGGTGCTTCTGAGGTGCGGCGACCTACTGATGTCTGATGGCCTGTTGTGATGCGACAACATGTAGTGGTGACAGGTCTCATGTCAGCCTGGTCTAGGTGTCTGCTGCTCTTGTGCGCGGTGGTGGCTCATGGCGGGTTAGGTGCGGCGGTCGGTGCATGTGAGCCTATGTGGCCCACGACACGAGGCGGCTACTTACCAGCGGCTCTGGCTTGTGTTTTTTTTATCATAGTGGGCAATTTGTGGCTAGGGGGCCATTTTGGGCCCGCGTTCTCCTCGACGGCAAGGACTGCATTTGCCAGGCATCCTGGTTGTAGTGTTGGGTTGGTGCTGGCATCGACACAGGTAGCCTACCATGGTGATACAGGTGGTCGTGGTGTCCTTCTGATCCAACTGGACTGGTTCGTTGTTGTTGGATCGAGTGGAGTCGCGGCTTGGCCTCACATGTTCGTTGTAGCTTGGCTCCTTCCTTGGGGTCTGTGGAGGTGGAGAGGTGTAAGGCTCTGGGCGAAAGTTTGATTCTTCGGCGATGATGACGCTTGAGGATGCCATTCTACTCCTTGGAGGCATTGTCAAAAAGTTAGTACTTCATCATGTTTGGTCGGAGTAGGGAGGGGCGATGTTGGTTGTTAGCTAGGCCAGACTATTCCGAGGGTTTGGTAGAGCGGTTGTGTCTAGGTCTAGGCAAAAGCTTGTGTTCGGCGGGAGTCGATGCTGGCGATGGTTGCGTGGGTGGGCACCGCTTTCCTTCTTGAAGGCAATTTCGTAGATCTTGCTCACAGTCGCTCCAAGAAAAGGTCACGTTAGGTGGAGGCAGTCTGTTTAGGTTGTGGTCAATGATTGTTTTTTCCCTATTTCTATTTATTATTACTATTATTATTATTGGCATAGTTTTCCTTACAAAATAGGTCATTCTATATTTTGCTTTTCTCTCTTAATAAAATCGATAGACCACCTACCTTGCAAGTCAAGAAAAATAGAATGAAAACCAGCAAAAGTTCACCAAACTAATACTCCCTCCGTTACTAAATATATGTATTTTTAGATATTTTAATATAGACTACATACGGATGTATATGGACGTATTTTAGAGTGTAGATTCATCCATTTTGTTCCGTAAGTAGTTCATATTGAAATATCTAAAAGGACTTATATGTAGGAACGGAAGGAGTATATAACTGAGACCACGTGGCAGGACCGCAGGAGTGGTGAGCAATCTTCGAATCATTCAAGTTAGCTAGGCCAGACTATTCCCAGGGTTTCGTAGAGAGGTTGTGTCCGGGTCTAGGCAAAAGCTTGTGTTCAGCGGGGGTCGATGCTGGTGATGGTTGGCGTGGGTGGGCACCGCTTTCCTTCTTGAAGGTGATTTCGTAGATCTTGCTCACAGTCACTCCAGGAAAAGGTCACCTTAGGTGGAGGCAGTCTGTTTAGGTTGCGGTCAGTGATTGTTTTTCCTTTTCTTATTTATTATTATTATTGGCATAGCATTCCTTACAAAGTAGGCCATTCTATATTTTGCTTTTCTCTCTTGATAAAATCGATAGACCACCTACCTTGCAAGTCAAGAGAAATAGAATGAAAACCAGCAAAAGTTCACCAAACTAATATATAATTGAGACCACGCGGCAGGCTCGGTGAGCAATCTTTGAATCATTCAAGTTCAAACGAAATAATTGAGGATTCAAAATATACTAGGATTTCTCATGATTAAACCGGACGAAGGCGTTAACCTGCCAATTTGATCATGGCTGCTATATCATGCATGCACAATCGATGACCTGGAGTGGATCGTATATGTATCTGGATGGCCATTCATCGGCAGGCATAAATCTTCTCAGATTGATCCCATATTTTGTCACCGACTTTGGTCCACAAATCAATATCTCACCAGCAGAGGAGTCCTTTTCACGATCTACTTATCCTGTATGTGTGGACTGCATGAAAAGAAGCAAAATAAAAAACAGGGCAACCAACAATTCGTTCATTCTGGGGGCCGCTGGTGCCGGCAAAAAGCACAAGATGCACCAGGAGAGTCTCGAGCCATGGCCATGGAATGCCGGAATCCGCCGCCTTTTTCTCCTTTGTGTAAAGCGGAGTCAGACGGTCCACACAATCCTGAGCTCGCCGGAGTAGCGCGCGTGGGCGTCCTAACCAGCACCACACCCTGCAGGCCACCACAAAGATCCATGCATCTCCGGCCACCACACACATGATTCATCTTCTTCTGCCCTGAAGTAGAAGCAAGTGATATGCTACAAAAAGAAAGAAAAGTGAAGTATTCTTTGTTTTGGTGGGTATATGTATAGATGCGGGCCAGCAAGTTCATGTGAACTAGCAAGGTAGAGAATATTTTTGTCATGTGATGGCGTGATGCAGACTGCCACACACAGAGCATAATCCCTTACATGTGTGTTCTTTTAGGCCTCGCTAGCTAGCTACATGTCACACACATTATGCATTGACTTCTCTCATCCTAGCTAGCTATTGACAAGATGGATCTTGAAAATCACACACAAAAAGTATACATACAGTAAATAGGTAATTCCATTTGGTGAAAAAAATTATGAAATTTCTTATACAATGAAAAACTGTACTATCTAATAGGCGTGTGTGTGGGTCTACGCTGGTGGGAAATTGAGTATTTGACCACAGCGTCCCCTTCCCTCCCTTTAATTTCCACCGGCCGCGTTTGCACCAGCTACCCGCGTCGTCCCTACGCTGGTCCGCCACATACCAACCCCCCTCCCCTCCACGAAGTCGTGCTACCGACGATCGGCCGCATCCCAGCCGACGTCATCCCTACGCCACTCTGCCACATACTAACCCCCCTCCCTACACACACACACACACACACACACACACACACACACACACACACACACACACACACACACACACACACACACACACACACACACTCAAATCAAATAGACTCAACTAATGAGCGGGTCGGAATAGATACCATTGTTGATTTCTTTCCTTCTCACGCGGAGGAGTCGGAGCCATGTAGACCTTGCTTGCCGGATATACCCCACATTATCTTATGTCCACACAAGGCCACTGCTAGATATTTGTGTAGCTTTTTTGGTCACTGTCAAACACAAAGGTCCGAGAGAGACAAACACAACAAAATGGAAACCATGGCAATACTAAAACAGAAAAGTACTACGTACTGTGAAACAATTAATGTCATGGGCATGGAAATTAATTAGGCTATAAAATGAGAACCAACAGAAGTTCGCCACACAAAATATATAGTTGAGGGTTCGAAAATATACTAATTTCACAATTACACCAAACGAAGACATTAACCGGTCAATTTGATCATGTTTGCTATATATCATGCATGCATATCGATGACATGGAGGCATATATATGTATCTGGATGGTCGTTGGAAGGCATTGATCGCATGTTTGTGTGACCAACTTAGTCCACAAATCGATGCCTCACCGGCAGTGGCATTGTTTTCAGGATCTATCTATTGTGAACGTGTGGAGCACATGAAAGGGAGCAAAGTCAAGAACGAAGCAACCATTAGCTAGCACAATTCAATCCAGATACACATGTGGTCAATCTTTCTGGGCGGCGAAAAGCGCAAGAAGCAGCGGGAGAGTCTGGAGCCATGGAGCGCTGGAATCCACCACCTTTTCCTTCTTTTCATAAAGCGGAGCCAGAAGGTCCGCATAATCCTGAGCTTGCCGGAGTACCGCGCGTGGGCGGCCTCATCAGCGCCACACACTGCAGGCCACACCACACAGATCTACGCATCTAAGCTATCTCAGACCACCACACAGACCATTCATCTTCTTCTGCCCTGAAGTAGAAGCAAGTAATATGCTACTAAAAGAAAGAAAAGCCAAGTATTCTTGGTTCTGATGGGTATATGTATGGATGCTTGCCAGCAAGTTCATGTGAACTAGATAAGTAGAGAATAATTTTGTCATGTGATAGAGACTGCCACACACAGGGCAGTCCATTACAATTGATGCGTGTTCATTAATAAGCCTTGCAAGCTAGCTACATCACACACCTTAAGTATTGACTTCCCCTATTCTAGTCAGCTATCGGCATGGCCGATCATGAAAATCACACACAAAAAGGTATATATACAGTAAATAGGTAATTACTTTTGGTGAAACATGTGAAATTTCTTTACAGTTAAAAAAATTATATTATATTATTTTGACGATGTAAGTTTGGTTTGGAACCACTTCCGAAATCCTGCACCTTCACCTTTAGCCCAAATGAGCCCAAGAAAGCGCATCTCAATTCAAGCCTGTCTCCACCGCACTCTACTGGGCCGGCCGTACTCCATGTATGTAAATAATGCCCATGCAAATTGACTTCTTCGGCTTCAAAAATATTCACCGTTGCTACCATATAAACTCCTTTGAATAAGTGCTATGGTCTAAGTGTTGGTTTTGATCTGACGGCTTAAACAGGTCCGTTAGATCTATTAGTCTAACAGAAAAAAAAAGATGAAGGGATAACGATAAGTGAAGGGGTCCACGTACCAACGTACGTGAGCCTCGATCAGAACTAACGCGCCCTGATCGGGGGCGCTCAAAAACCAACTCAGGTTTTGGGTTCCCTGTCGTTAGCGCCATATTAAAAGGGATACGGGAGAGAGCTGGCCACCTGCGAGATCACAATTCACGTAAGGTTTACTCTCCTCCTGATATTCTCTCACCCCATCCGATCAGGGGGAGTGCTGCAGCGACGGGAAGACCTAAGCCTGCCGCCGCTGCTGTCCCCGGGCAGTGCCGGTGGCGCCCTGAAGGAATCAGGACATCGAGGAGAACCTCTACTTCGACTACATCACCCCTGCATCAAGCCTGCGCCAAGCAAGCGATCATGTCCACTGTCGTGACATCTTCCGCTCCATTTCGGTCCGACACGATCGAACCACTTACGGGGAGTAACTTCCCTCGTTGGAAGTCCCAAGTCGAATTATGTTTGGGTTGTAATGAATTTGACTATGCCTTGAGGGAAGAAAAACCTGTGGCACCTGTGACAGGTGTTATAGGGTATGCAGAACTAAAGAAAGACTATGATGTTAAGATGGAAAAGTGGAACAAGTCCAACCATATGGCGCTTCTCAACATGAAAGCGACAATATCGCCGGACATTTCTGAAGCACTCCCTAAGAAAGACACTGCTAAAGAATTCCTCACTGAAATGGAGGAGCAATTTAAAGGCTCCGACAAAGTGTATGCTCATGAGCTTTTTGCTAAACTTCTTCAGAAATACACTATTGACGGAAACGTTAGGCAACACATATTGAGGGTGGTAAATGCTTACACCAAACTTAAGGCTTTGGAGTGTTCTTTAAGTGAAGCCCTTCTTGTCATAATTATTCTTGAGTCTCTTCCAGAAGAGTTTGAACAATTTAAGGTCAACTATAACTCTCTAAAGGAAAAATGGCCACTCTTTGAGATGACCGCAAGGATCATCCAGGAGGAAGAGAGGATCATGAGGCAGAAGAAAGACCATGTTTTTCATGTTGGCTCTAACAAGAGAAAGCATGACGGGCAAGGTTTTCCCAAGCCTCAGAAAAAGCAAGTCAAGAAAGAAGGCACTAAGCCATTCAACCATAAGGCATTCAAGGGTAAAGAAGCCGGCAGTTCTTCTTCTGCTCCTAGCAGCTCCACTACTGGAGAAAATGCTTGTAACTTCTGCAAAGAGGAGGGACACTATCAAAGGGACTGCCCAGGCTTTCTAAAATGGATGAACAAAAGAGGTATTGATGAAATTACTTTTGTAGATGAATCTTTTTATGTCGATTTTTCTATAAAGTCATGGTGGATTGATTCAGGGGCAACCACTCACGTTGCTAACTCTATGCAGGGATTCGATACGATCCAAACTATAAGAGGAGGAACAAGAAAGCTTAAGGTTGCGAACAGAGTTGAGGCCGATGTTGAAGCTGTGGGATCTCTCACGTTGGAGCTACACATTGGCCACACTCTTAGATTGAATAATGTTATTTATGTGCCTACCTTAAGTAGGAATTTGATTTCAGTTTCTCGTTTAGATGATGATATGTATGGGTGCCATTTTGGCAAGAAACAATTTGCTTTGATCAAATGTAATAAGAATGTAGGCATCGGTGTTAGACGAGGCCAACTATACATGTTATCTCTTAATAATGATTCAGTTATGCATGTGAGTGATGAAATTAATGTTGAGAAGAAATGGAAAGGAGTTAGTAATTCTTCGAAATTGTGGCATTGTCGTTTGGGCCACATTTCGAGGGGGAGAATGGAATGCTTAGTTAAAAATGAAATACTCCTCCCATTAGACTTCTCAGATGCAAACAAATGTGTCGACTGCATTAAAGGAAAATTCGCAAAAACAATTAAGAAAGGAGCAGTAAGAGCCACAGGGGTTTTAGAATTAATTCACACCGACATATGTGGACCCCTTAATGTTAAGTCTGTAGATGGTTTTGATTCATTCATTACATTCACAGACGACTTTTCCCGCTATGGATATATTTATCCCATACGTGACCGATCGGAAGCTTTGGAGAAATTCAAAGTCTATAAAGCGGAGGTTGAAAATCAACTGGACGCGAAAATCAAAGTTGTACGGTCTGATCGCGGGGGAGAGTATTATGGTAGGCATGCTCCTTATGGGCAGATTCCTGGACCTTTTGCCAAGTTCTTATCTGAAAATGGAATCATTGCTCAATACTCAATGCCTGGTGAACCACAACAAAATGGTGTGGCCGAGCATCGCAACTGCACCCTTATGGATATGGTGCGAAGCATGCTTAGTCACTCGAATTTACCAGTAAGCCTTTGGATAGAGGCATTAAAGACAGCTGCACACATACTAAATCTTGCTCCAACTAAGTCAGCACCGAATACACCTTACGAGATGTGAGCGGGAAAGAAACCGAGCTTGAATTACTTACGAGTGTGGGGTTGCCCTGCTGAAGCTAAAGTTTTCAATCCACAACTTAAGAAACTGGATCCAAAAACAGTTAGTTGTTTCTTCGTTGGATACCCTCACAGGGGAAAGGGATATCGTTTTTATTGTCCAAGTCATACCACCAAGTTTGTGGAGACTAGACAAGCGGTATTTTTTGAGGATAATAAGGTCACTAAGTTAAGGGAGATCGATCTTGAGGAGAAGCGGGTTTGTGCACCATCCCCGATTATCCAAGAGATTGTTTTTCCAATACGAAGAAATGTGACAACTGATGATCCTGAATCTCATGGTTCAGTTTCTCAGTCAAATGGTGATCCGGAGACTAATAATGAAAATCCAGACACAAATGAGGACCACCAGGAAAATAATGATTCACAAAATGATGATGTACCACCACCACCTCCTCCTGTGGGTAGACCACGGCATGAGAGGAAGAAAGCCATATCAGATGACTATATCACTTTCATGATTGAGGATATGAATGATCTGGGAAAGGTGGAGGATCCAACCTCTTATAAGGAGGCCATTAAAAGCGAAAATTCGTCCAAATGGTTGGTTGCCATGGAAGACGAGTTGAAATCTATGGGCTCAAACGACGTATGGGACTTAGTAGAAGTTCCCGATGGAGCTAAGAAAGTAGGCTGCAAGTGGGTCTACAAAACCAAGTATGATTCCAAAGGGAATGTCGAACGGTTCAAAGCAAGGCTAGTGGCAAAAGGGTATACACAGAGAGAAGGCATTGATTATAAGCAAACCTTCTCTCCTGTGTCAACCAAGGATTCTTTCAGAATCATAATGGCATTAGTAGCTCATTACAACCTAGAACTACACCAAATGGATGTTAAAACGGCATTTCTAAATGGTGACTTAAAAGAAAACGTTTACATGGCTCAGCCAGAAGGCTTTGTTGTGGAAGGGAAGGAACATTTGGCATGCCGTCTAAAGAAATCGATTTATGGCTTGAAGCAAGCTTCAAGAGAGTGGTACCTCAAGTTTGATACAATTATCAAAACTTTTGGTTTCACCGAAAATGTTGTGGACAACTGCATATACGTTAAGTTTAAAGGCAGTAGGTTCACATTTTTAGTCCTATACGTTGATGACATATTGTTGGCATGTAGCGATAAGGATATGCTGCATGAGACCAAGAATTTTCTGTCATCCAGTTTTGATATGAAAGATCTTGGTGAAGCCTCGTATGTCCTCGGCATCGAGATTCATCGAGATAGGTCCAGAGGAACGTTAGGACTATCTCAAAAGGCATACTTTGAGAGAGTACTGAAAAAATTCAATATGCATAAGTGCTCACCCTCACCTGCTCCTATAGTTAAGGGCGATAAGTTTGGGACATTTCAATGTCCGAGGAACCAATGTGAAACTGATCAGATGAAGTCGGTTCCTTATGCTTCAGCTGTCGGAAGCATCATGTATGCTCAAGTGTGTACACGCCCAGATTTATGTTTTGTAACCGGGATGCTTGGCAGATACCAATCAAATCCAGGACCGGACCACTGGAAGGCCGCAAAGAAAGTCTTGCGTTATATGCAAGGAACTAAGGATTTCATGCTTACATATAAAAGAACTGATAACCTAGAAATTGTTGGTTATTCAGACTCTGATTTTGCCGGGTGTGTGGATAGTAAGAGATCCACGTCAGGTTATATATTCACACTCGCGGGAGGAGCTATATCGTGGAAAAGCTCCAAACAAACTTAACTGCTGGATCTACGATGCAAGCAGAATTTGTAGCATGTTATGAGGCCACCGGGCAGGCTGTATGGCTAAAGAATTTTATTCCCGGACTTAAAGTGGTTGACAGCATATCTAAACCAATTTTATTATACTGCGATAATGAACCCGCAGTTTTCTATACGAGTAACAACAGGTCAAGTGATGCTGCCAGACACATTGACATAAAGTATCGTGTTGTGAAAGATAGAATCCAGGATCAAACAGTTGATGTTAAACACATAAGAACGAAGCATATGCTTGCGGATCCGCTAACAAAAGGCTTACCACCCAGTATTTTTCGTGAGCATGTTGCCGGCATGGGACTACTGGAAGCCTTATGATTCTGGAATAAGAGGACCATTAAAATAAACCACTCCCCAATTAGCAAAATGTTTTCCATTTCGAAATAGGCGGGTGTGCTATAAGTGTTGAGGTTCTATAGCGTTTCGAGCTGTAGTAACACCTCACTTTGGTACATCATTCCTATGTAGAATGGGCGAATGAAGTTAAGCCTAACGATCAAGGGGGAGAATGTTGGTTTTGATCTGACGGCTTAAACAGGCCCGTTAGATCTATTAGTCTAACAGAAAAAAAAGATGAAGGGATAACGATAAGTGAAGGGGTCCATGTACCAACGTACGTGAGCCTCGATCAGAACTAACGCGCCCTGATCGGGGGCGCCCAAAAACCAACTCAGGTTTTGGGTCCCCTGTCACCAGCGCCATATTAAAAGGGATAGGGGAGAGAGCTGGCCACCTGCGAGATCACAATTCACGTAAGGTTTACTCTCCTTCCGATATTTTCTCACCCCATCCGATCAGGGGGAGTGCTGCAGCGACGGGAAGACCTAAGCCTGCCGCCGCTGCTGTCCCCGGGCAGTGCCGGTGGCGCCCTGAAGGAATCAGGACGTCGAGGAGAACCTCTACTTCGACTACATCACCCCTGCATCAAGCCTGCACCAAGCAGGCGATCATGTCCACTGCCGTGACATTAATGATCCCCTAAACCCTTCTCTGTTCATGCTTTTAGGTGATCTAGATGCAATCAGTTCCTGCTAATGGCATCCCAGAGATGCATAATTTATCCAACACTAAGCTCTTACATTCACAGTAAAAAAATGGAGTAAGAATTGTAAAATGCCATGCATGCAATATATTTCCGGGCAGAAAGATAGAGTGTCTCAGAAGGTCATTCGTTTACAGCAGGGTAATCGCTAAAAAAAGAAGCACAAGTTAAATATTTCTTGATCTTAATAGGTGATGGTAGCCGAGGGTAGCTTCCTTGTAATCATGGACATCATCTCGTCATCCCTCAATGATTCGCACCAACTTCAGGGTGGGGGACATTGCCGCAGTCTCTGAATCATGTTCTTAGAGCACCTCTAACTGAACCCTTAAATTCAACTCCTCAAATTCAAATTATACACAAATGTCTCATTCAAAGCTCAACATTAAAACTAGATTAAAACCAGACAGTGAATAATTATAGACATTCGTTCATAACATATTCATAGTTAAAGTAGAACACTCAATTTGGAGCTAAATTAAACCTAAAATAACCTACATTTATGCTAAAATGAACACTAATCGGAGTTGGTGTCGAGGTTTATCACCGACGACCTGCCGGAGCCCGATGCCTCGCCGTCGTGCGCGCACATGTGCATCTTCGGCAGCCGCTAGTTGTCGGCGTCGAGATTTGCAACACCGGCTTGGCGGCACGATGCTCCGCCACCGCTCGCGAGTCAGTAAGGAGGGCGGGGACGACCACAACGTTGACTTGCTCGGCGATGCGGTGCTCCTCCTCCTTTCATGGTTGGAGGGGCACCACTATGTTGTCGCCGTGCATCGGCGCCTTTGTCAGGTTGCTCACCCTCACCCCCTCCTCCTCTGGCCATAATGATGATTCGGCGCTAGCGTGGGGCTGCTCCTCTTCCACATCCATCATCTCGTAGGCAGCTCCCCGCACGACGACCTGCGGGAGGTGTTGGCATGAGTAAGGCGTCGCGTGTGCCGTGTGGGCGGGCAGCAGCGTCACCATGGCGACAGCAGCGACCAATTGAGCGGCAGGAGCGACTCGGACAACGGCGGTTGAGAATCCGGGGCTGACAGTGATTTTGGACCAGAATCCTGTGACCTTTGGGAACGATGACAAGGAAGAGATAGGATTTGGGTGAGGCACCGGTATGAATTTATAGCAGCAGAAGGTCAATCAGCCGCCGTCGCGCAGATGGTTCTGTTGATTTTATTTTTCAACAAGAGCTAACTTACTAGGATGGTAGGAGAAGTGGCGCGGCTCTCTCAGATTTGAGGCAAAAAGAATCGTTTGAGAGTTAACTCATCAAATATATGAGTTTGAGACTTCGGTTAGGCGCAGTTTGAGTCCTCAAAAGATGACAATTTGAGGAGTTATGCCAATTTGAGGGTTCGGCTTGACATGCTCTTCCTCTTTGAATAACCATATGGATACTCTTCCACAGCATGCACTCACGTGAGAAAAAATGTTAGTCAACATATTAATCACGATTGAATCCAATATATGACACATTCAGTCCACGCATGGGTAAAATGCCACTGCAAAGAAGAAAATACACATTGCATTGTCATTGCATTGTATTTTCCGATTAAAAAGGTTAAAATTATGCAAAAATGCTCAATGGAGCTTGGCCTCCATGGAGGCCGAATATGAAATGGTCAAAATTCAAACTTGCACATTTAAAAAAACTGAAACAAGTACACATGCACATAGAGACACGATGCACAAGTGTGTAAATTTTCAGGACAAAATAAGTTAAATGAGTGCTACACAAAAAAGACAAATCTGAGCCTTTTTAGTAGATGCACTATTCATTCTCAGAGTCCACGGTCTTGTCTTTGTACAGATCGTGTTTCAAGGTATTTCATTCTGAGATTTTACTCATATACACATCACATCTTTGTTTACTTGTATAATCTTTTCAGACTTGTTTGAAACTAAAAGGTTTGAATTTTGATTTTTTTCAAAAAAATTGGCCTTCATGGAGGCTGAGCTCCAAAACGCCCCACTCAAAATTATGCCTGTTATTCTGAAGTTATTCTATCTCGTGAATCCGCAATATGCATTTGGAATGGGTGAAAGTACGTACCTCGCAACTTCTCGGAGCAAGCCACACTCAGAAGTGTTGTGCAGACAATGCCTTTGCAGTATGTCACCGAAGCCGCAGCCATCGAGGACCAAGCTTGTGAGGTTGGGGAAGATGCAGTACCGCCTGGGGAGGATGGCGGTGAAATTGCTCCATGGATAGATAGATGGCAGGTTCCCCTTCTCATACTCATACTGTCAGGGGCACACAAAGGTTAGTTAGCTTTGGTGGATCGATCTTTGACTGGATGGACGTCATGTCATGTGTGTACGTATGAAGCTATGAAAAGTCTTTTTTAACACAATACTCCCTCAGTCCTATAATAACGTTTTTTGACACTATATTATTGGACGGAGGGAGTAAAATCGAAGTCGCTCATATACACGAGCATACACTCACCCTATAAATGCATGCAAGCACACTCTACCCTTGTGAACACCTTCGATAAACTAACTTGAGGTTTAACGAAGTCGGCGCCTCACAATCGACGGGATAGTCTCCTCCCACTGAACGGACATCATCGGAAGGCTGAAAAAAATTCAAAAATAATGCAAGCACCAATGTAAAGTCTAGGATTTAAACCCTGGTGGGTTAGAGATACCACTGTCCTCCTTCTAACAATGGTTGGTTCCCTGAAGGTACGAAAGTTTATACATACTATCCGGAAGAAACAAACGTCCAAGGGTGCATGCTGGATGCTCATACATTGCTATGGAGTAGAATAAAATTTTCCTTTTCATAAAAGAGCATTTTTGTTAACTGAGCGGATACATAGCATAATGAGTGATATCTGACCTCTGTATAGCTAACATGCACACATACATCAAACTTCATAACAAATTGTCTGACAAAAAAATATAAAAACGACAAGTTGGCAACAGTAAAGCCATATGAGACCAAAATTTTGCCTATGTCCATCGAGAAGGTGGGCCGATCTGAAGATTATGCTGCCATCCATATTGAATAAATAGCTCTGTGGCCACCCACTTCAACCACATACGTACAGCACCTTGCACAACAATTGATATTTCGTTCGATGTAGCGTATGCCACATACAAGGTCAGTACGTACAGTTCTTTTGTAGCTCTTTTAAAGCTTATTGCCAAATTAAGCCAAAAGCCCAAAAAACCTTTAATTGGTGTGTTGAGCTTAACTTATTTTCACCACCTCCTCCTTCACAATAAAAATAAATTGGGGGTAGAGACCAGCTCCTCGCAGAAGCTACTTACAAACGAAGAGGTGCATTTGGTTGTCCATGAAGTTGGTGCAAATTACTGGCAGAATGCCACCACGCGACCTGCCTAAGAACCCGATCAAAAAAAGCCACGCCCGCGAGCCCAACCAGAACAAAAAGGAGGAGAGCTCGTTTTGAACTCTTGATAGTGTTTCCGGCCCCGCTGCGGCCACTTGAGCCGCGCTCGCCGGTCACCACGACAAAAGGTTCTGCCGCCGCACGTCCTCCCCCCGTCCCTTCTCTGCCACTGCCATGGACAGAGGGTAGCGTTCCGCTGCCTCACGGACTCCGGAATTACTTTTATTGCATTAAGATTTTTTTTTTCCAAAGGGTGAACAATTTTATATTATTTTGAGTCTTCTAATTGTCTAACTTTTTATTATTTGTTAATAGTGAACATTTTTATACGTGGGTCACCCGACTGGGCCGGGCCACTAGAGCGAAGTAATTGTTTTCTGTAGCGTGTAACGCGCAACAGAAAAATCTCAAAAGAAGCAGCGCCCGCATTTTGAAATGTGAATTTTTTCTAGTAAACGGTAACAAGTTTTGAAAGACATAATTTTTTAATTCGTGAATTTTTTATTATGATGGGAATACTTTTTGAAATTCTGAACAATTTTTGAAATGCATGATTTTTTGAAATTCCCAAACATTTTTTGAAAACTTGAACATTTTCTTGAGTTTGCGAGAGAAATTTGGAAATAGAAACATTGACATTTTGAACAATTTTAGAAAAACACGATCATTTTTGTAAGTTCCCCACCAAATTTTTAAAAATGCAATCATTTTTCGAATTTATGATTTTTCTTGAAAAAAGATCATTTTTTGAAATTTTGAACAATTTTTAAAAAAATGAAATTATGAACAAAATTTGAAAAGAAAAACATTTTTAAAATTTTCACAAACAATTTTTGAAGTTTCCGATTTTTTTCAAAAACTTGAAAAAATTGTAATTTTCAGAAAACAAAATGTTAGAGGAAAAAGGAAAAAGGAAAAAAAATATGCTTCCACGAGAAGCATAAATTTGCTTCTGCGAGACACTGCTCGGAAAGGGAGAAAACATCGTGAGTTCTCCTTTTGAATGATATTTGCTTATCATGGAGGCACATATTTGCTTATCATGGAGGCACCTATTTGCTTTTCGTAGATGCACAGATGCTTCTCGGAAGGAAAAAAAATATCATGATTTGTCTTTTGCATAATTGTTTTTGTGTTCTTTCACGAGAGCACAGATTTGCTTCCGCAAGAAGCACAACTCTTCTTTCTAGTAAGAAAAAAACGTAACTTTTTTGTTTGCACGAGAAGCAGAGATTTGAATTTTGTGGAGGCACGGATCTATGCTTCTCTAAGATGAAAAAATAAAGTGGAAAAAACCTTGCTTTCGGCGTCTATGTTTTTGCGGAAAAAAAGTTCGTCGAAACCTATTAACATCTTATCTAGTTTTGAATATCTCAACATAAGAAATTCAACAAGGAAAACAGTTCAGGATTTGAATGCACGGGTTAAGAGATAAAATGTTTAAAAAGATGAATCTATATAAAAAGGGAAAAAACTCACAGTCACTTATCATTTTCTGAGAAGATGAGAAATGTTTTCAAGAAACAGAATCTATAAGAAATGGAAAACCCCACAAGTCAATTGTCAATCTTTTGAGAAGCTGAAAGTGACGTTTACAAAGGGTACCTCGTAAGAGCATCTCCAATAGATGGTCCATATGTAAAAATATCTAACTTTTAGACCGTCTGAGGCAAAAAATGTTGTTTTAACAGACGGTCCATATGCAAAAAAAAATTGGCCCGCGGCCTCCTCGTGATATAAAATACAACACCTCGCGGTGCAAATATACATCACGAGGTGCATCTGGTCCAAAACCAGCCGCCGCCCGCGAACGCCCAACCGCCAATTCATTTCCTTTCCCGTCCGTGCCCGTCCACCTGCCCCAAGAACAGCCGGCTGAAATTCGCCGCAGCGACCGCCCAAAACCTCGCCGTCGGCGCCACCACCACCCCACATCCTCCCCGCCTCCGCCCTCCGCCGTCGCCGCCCCCGTCGCCTCCCCGCCGCCGCCCGAACGCCGCCGAATCGGGTGGCAGCCTGTTGGGGGAACGTAGTAATTTCAAAAAAAATCCTACGCACACGCAAGATCATGGTGATGCATAGCAACGAGAGAGGGGAGTGTTGTCCACGTACCCTCGTAGACCGAAAGCAGAAGCGGAGCACAACGCGGTTGATGTAGTCGTACGTCTTCACGGCCCGACCGATCAAGCACCGAAAGTACGGCACCTCCGAGTTCTAGCACACGTTCAGCTCGATGACGATCCCCGGACTCTGATCCAGCAGAATGTCGGGGAAGAGTTCCGTCAGCACGACAGCGTGGTGACGATCTTGATGTTCTACTGTTGCAGGGCTTCGCCTAAGCACCATTACAATATTATCGAGGACTATGATGGAGGGGGGCACCGCACACGGCTAAGAGATCAATGATCAACTGTTGTGTCTGGGGTGCCCCCCTGCCCCTGTATATAAAGGAGCAAGGGGGAGGAGGTGCGGCCAGGCAAGGGGCGCGCCAGGAGGAGTCCTACTCCTCCTGGGAGTAGGACTCCCTCCTTTCCATGTTGGACTAGGACTTGGGGGGAGAGAGGGAAAAGGAAAGGGGGCGCCGACCCCCCTCCTTGTCCAATTCGAACTGGGGGGAGGGGCGCGCAGCTGCCCCTTGGCCTCATCTCCACTTCCTCCACTAGGCCCATTAAGGCCCATTAGGTTACCGGGGGTTTCCGGTAACCTCCCGGTACTCCGGTAAAATGCCGATTTCATCCGAAACACTTCCGATGTCCAAACATAGGCTTCCAATATATCAATCTTCATGTCTCGACCATTTCGAGACTCCTCGTCATGTCCGTGATCATATCCGGGACTCCGAACAACCTTCGGTACATCAAAATATATAAACTCATAATGAAACTGTCATCGTAACGTTAAGCGTGCGGACCCTACGGGTTCGAGAACAATGTAGACATGACCGAGACATGTCTCTGGTCAATAACCAATAGCGGAACCTGGATGCTCATATTGGCTCCTACATTTTCTATGAAGATCTTAATCGGTCAGACCGCATAACAACATACGTTGTTCCCTTTGTCATCAGTATGTTACTTGCCCGAGATTCGATCGTCGGTATCTCAATACCTAGTTCAATCTCGTTAACGGCAAGTCTCTTTACTCGTTCCGTAATACATCATCCCGCAACTAACTCATTAGTTGCAATGCTTGCAAGGCTTTAAGTGATGTGCATTACCGAGAGGGCCCAGAGATACCTCTCCGACAATCAGAGTGACAAATCCTAATTTCGAAATACGCCAACCCAACAAGTACCTTTGGAGACACCTGTAGAGCACTTCTATAATCACCCAGTTACGTTGTGACGTTTGGTAGCACACGAAGTGTTCCTCCGGTAAACGGGAGTTGCATAATCTCATAGTCATAGGAACATGTATAAGTTATGAAGAAAGCAATAGCAACAAACTAAACGATCAAGTGCTAAGCTTATGGAATGTGTCAAGTCAATCACATCATTCTCCTAATGATGTGATCCCGTTAATTAAATGACAACTCATGTCTATGGCTAGGAAACATAACCATCTTCGATCAACGAGCTAGTCAAGTAGAGGCATACTAGTGACACTCTGTTTGTCTATGTATTCACACATGTATTATGTTTCCGGTTAATACAATTCTAGCATGAATAATAAACATTTATCATGATATAAGGAAATAAATAATAACTTTATTATTGCCTCTAGGGCATATTTCCTTCAGTCTCCCACTTGCACTAGAGTCAATAATCTAGATTACACAGCAATGATTCTAACACCCATGGAGCCTTGGTGCTGATCATGTTTTGCTCATGGAAGAGGCTTAGTTAGCGGGTCTGCAACATTCAGATCCGTATGTATCTTGCAAATTTCTATGTCTCACACTTGGACTAAATCCCAAATGGAATTGAAGCGTTTCTTGATGTGCTTGGTTCTCTTGTGAAATCTAGATTCCTTCACCAAGACAATTGCACCAGTATTGTCACAAAAGATTTTCGTTGGACCAGATGCACTAGGTATGACACCTAGATCGGATATGAACTCCTTCATCCAGACTCCTTCATTTGCTGCTTCCGAAGCAGCTATGTACTCCGCTTCACATGTAGATCCCGCCATGACGCTTTGTTTAGAACCGCACCAACTGACAGCTCCACCGTTCAATATAAACACGTATACGGTTTGCGATTTAGAATCGTCTGGATCAGTGTTAAAGCTTGCATCAACGTAACCATTTACGATGAGCTCTTTGTCACCTCCATATACGAGAAACATATCCTTAGTCCTTTTCAGGTACTTTAGGATGTTCTTGACCGCTGTCCAGTGATCCATTCCAGGATTACTTTGGTACCTCCCTGCTAGACTTATAGCAAGGCACACATCAGGTCTGGTACACAACATTGCATACATGATAGAGCCTATGGCTGAAGCATAGGGAACATCTTTCATTTTCTCTCTATTTTCTGCGGTGGTCGGACATTGAGTCTTACTCAACTTCACACCATGTAACACAGGCAAGAACCCTTTCTTTGCCTGATCCATTTTGAATTTCTTCAAAACTTTGTCAAGGCATGTGCTTTGTGAAAGTCCAATTAAGCGTCTTAATCTATCTCTATAGATCTTAATGCCCAATATGTAAGGAGCTTCACCGAGGTCTTTCATTGAAAAACTCTTATTCAAATATCCCTTTATGGTATGCAGAAATTCTATATCATTTCCAATCAATAATATGTCATCCACATATAATATAAGAAATGCTACAGAGCTCCCACTCACTTTCTTGTAAATACAGGCTTCTCCAAAAGTCTATACAAAACCAAATGCTTTGATCACACTATCAAAGCGTTTATTCCAACTCCAAGAGGCTTGCACCAGTCCATAAATGGATCGTTGGAGCTTGCACACTCTTTTAGCTCCCTTTGGATCGACAAAACCTTCTGGTTGCATCATATATAACTCTTCTTCCAGAAATCCATTCAGGAATGCAGTTTTAACATCCATTTGCCAAATTTCATAATCATAAAATGCTGCAATTGCTAATATGATTCGGACAGACTTAAGCATCGCTATGGGTGAGAAGGTCTCATCGTAGTCAATCCCTTGAACTTGTCGAAAACCTTTTGAAACAAGTCGAGCTTTGTAGACAGTAACATTACCGTCAGTGTCAGTCTTCTTCTTGAAGATTCATTTATTCTCAATTGCTTGCCGATCAATGGGCAAGTCAACCAAAGTCCATACTTTGTTCTCATACATGGATCCCATCTTAGATTTCATGGCTTCTAGCCATTTTGCGGAATCTGGGCTCATCATCACTTCTTCATAGTTCGTAGGTTCATCATGATCTAGTAGCATGACTTCCAGAACAGGATTACCGTACCACTCAGGTGCGGATCATATTCTGGTTAATCTACGAGGTTCGGTAGTAACTTGATCTGAAGTTTCATGATCATTATCATTAGCTTCCTCACTAATTGGTGTAGGTGTCACAGAAACCGGTTTCTGTGATGTACTACTTCCCAACAAGGGAGCAGGTACAGTTACCTCATCGAGTTCTATTTTCCTTCCACTCACTTCTTTCGAGAGAAACTTCTTCTCTAGAAAGGATCCATTCTTAGCAACGAAATTCTTGCCTTCGGATATGTGATAGAAGGTGTACCCAACAGTTTCCTTTGGGTATCCTATGAAGACACATTTCTCCGATTTGGGTTCAACCTTATTAGGTTGAAGCTTTTTCACATAAGCATCGCAGCCCCAAACTTTCAGAAACGACAATTTTGGTTTCTTGCCAAACCATAGTTTGTAAGGTGTCGTCTCAACGGATTTCGATGGTGCCCTATTTAGCGTGAATGCAGCCGTCTCTAAAGCATAACCCCAAAATGATAGCGGTAAATCTGTAAGAGACATCATAGATCGCACCATATCTAGTAAAGTACGATTACGACATTCGGAAACATCATTACGCTGTGGTGTTCCGGGTGGCGTGAGTTCGAAACTATTCCGCATTGTTTCAAATGTAGACCAAACTCGTAACTCAAATATTCTCCTCCATGATCAGATCGTAGAAACTTTATTTTCTTGTTACGATGATTTTCAACTTCACTCTGAAATTCTTTGAACTTTTCAAATGTTTCAGACTTATGTTTCATTAAGTAGATATACCCATATTTGCTTAAATCATCTGTGAAGGTGAGAAAATAACGATATCCGCCACGAGCCTCAATATTCATCGGACCACATACATCTGTATGTATGATTTCCAACAAATCTGTTACTCTCTCCATAGTACCGGAGAACGGTGTTTTGGTCATCTTGCCCATGAGGCACGGTTTGGAAGTACCAAGTGATTCATAATCAAGTGATTCCAAAAGTCCATCAATATGGAGTTTCTTCATGCGCTTTATATCGATATGACCTAAACGGCAGTGCGACAAATAAGTTGCACTATCATTATCAACTATGCATCTTTTGGCTTCAACATTATGAATATGTGTATCACTACTATCAAGATTCATCAAAAATAGACCACTCTTCAAGGGTGCATGACCATAAAAGATATTACTCATATAAATAGAACAACCATTATTCTCTGATTTAAATGAATAACCATCTCGCATCAAACAAGATCTAGATATAATGTTCATGCTCAACGCTGGCACCAAATAACAATTATCTAGGTCTAAAACTAATCCCGAAGGTAGATGTAGAGGTAGCGTGCCGACCGCGATCACATCGACTTTGGAACCATTTCCCACGCGCATCATTACCTCGTCCTTTGCCAGTGTTCGCTTAATCCGTAGTCCCTGTTTCGAGTTGCAAATGTTAGCAACAGAACCAGTATCAAATACCCAGGTGCTACTGTGAGCTCTAGTAAGGTACACATCAATAACATGTATATTACATATACCTTTGTTCACCTTGACATCCTTCTTATCCGCCAAATACTTGGGGCAGTTCCGCTTCCAGTGTCCAGTCTGCTTGCAGTAGAAGCACTCAGTTTCAGGCTTAGGTCTAGATTTGGGTTTCTTCTCCTGAGCAGTAATTTGCTTAATGTTCTTCTTGAAGTTCCCCTTCTTCTTCCCTTTGCCCTTTTTCTTGAAATTGGCGGTCTTGTTGACCATCAACACTTGATGCTCTTTCTTGATTTCTACCTCCGCAGCCTTTAGCATTGCAAAGAGCTCGGGAATTGTCTTATCCATCCCTTGCATGTTATAGTTCATCACGAAGCTCTTGTAGCTTGGTGGCAGTAATTGAAGAACTCTGTCAATGACACTATCAACAGGAAGATTAATTAACTCCCAGTTGAGTCAAGTGATTATGATACCTAGACATTTTAAGTATATGTTCACTGACAGAATTATTCTCCTCGATCTTGCTGCTATAGAATTTATTGGAGACTTCATATCTCTTAATCCGGGCATTTGCTTGAAATATTAACTTCAACTCCTGGAACATCTCATATGCTCCATGACGTTCAAAATGTCGTTGAAGTCCCGATTCTAAGCCGTAAAGCATGGCACACTGAACTATCGAGTAGTCATCAGCTTTGCTCTGCCAGACATTCATAACATCTGGTGTTGCTCCAGCAGCAGGCCTGGCAGCTAGCGGTGCTTTCAGGATGTAATTCTTATGTGCAGCAATGAGGATAATCCTCAAGTTACGGACCAGTCCGTGTAATTGCTACCATCATCTTTCAACTTTGTTTTCTCAAGGAACGCATTAAAATTCAACGGAACAACAGCACGGGCCATCTATCTACAATCAAACATAGACAAGCAAGATACTATCAGGTACTAAGTTCATGATAAATTTAAATTCAATTAATCATATTACTTAAGAACTCCCACTTAGAAAGACAACCCTCTAATCTTCTAAGTGATCACGTGATCCAAATCAACTAAACCATAACCAATCATCATGTGAAATGGAGTAGCTTTCAATGGTGAACATCAATATGTTGATCATATCTATTATATGATTCACGCTCGACCTTTAGGTCTCAGTGTTCCGAGGCCATATCGGCATATGCTAGGCTCGTCAAGTTTAACCTGAGTATTCTGCGTGTGCAAAACTGGCTTGCACCCGTTGTAGATGGACGTAGAGCTTATCACACCCGATCATCACGTGGTGTCTGGGCACGACGAACTTTGGCAACGGTGCATACTCAGGGAGAACACTTTTATCTTAAAATTTAGTGAGAGATCATCTTATAATGCTACCGTTAATCAAAGCAAGATAAGATGCATAAAAGATAAACACCACATGCAATCAATATAAGTGATATGATATGGCCATCATCATCTTGTGCTTGTGATCTCCATCTCCGAAGCACCGTCATGATCACCATCGTCACCGGCGCGACACCTTGATCACCATCATAGAATCGTTGTCGTCTCGCCAATCTTATGCTTCCACGAGTATCGCTACCGCTTAGTGATAAAGTAAAGCATTACAGCGCAATTGCATTGCATACAATAAAGCGACAACCATATGGCTCCTGCCAGTTGCCGATAACTCGGTTACAAAAACATGATCATCTCATACAATAAAATTTAGCATCATGTCTTGACCATATCACATCACAACATGCCCTGCAAAAACAAGTTAGACGTCCTCTACTTTGTTATTGCAAGTTTTACGTGGCTGCTACGGGCTTAAGCAAGAACCGTTCTTACCTACGCATCAAAACCACAACGATAGTTTGTCAAGTTGGTGCTGTTTTAATCTTCGCAAGGATCGGGCGTAGCCACACTTGGTTCAACTAAAGTTGGAGAAACTGACACCCGCCAGCCACCTATGTGCAAAGCACGTCGGTAGAACTAGTCTCGCGTAAGCGTACGCGTAATGTCGGTCCGGGCTGCTACATTCAACAATACCGCCGAACCAAAGTATGACATGCTGGTAAGCAGTATGACTTATATCGCCCACAACTCACTTGTGTTCTACTCGTGCACAACATCAACGCATAAAACCTAGGCTCGGATGCCACTGTTGGGGAACATAGTAATTTCAAAAAAAATTCCTACGCACACGCAAGATCATGGTGATGCATAACAATGAGAGAGGAGAGTGTTGTCCATGTACCCTCGTAGACCGAAAGCGAAAGCGTTAGCACAACACGGTTGATGCAGTCGTACGTCTTCACGGCCCGACCGATCAAGCACCGAAACTACGGCACCTCTGAGTTCTAGCATACGTTCAGCTCGATGACGATCCCCGGACTCCGATCCAGCAGAATGTCGGGGAAGAGTTCCGTCAGCACGATGGCATGGTGACGATCTTGATATTCTACTGTTGCAGGGCTTCGCCTAAGCACCACTACAATATTATCGAGGACTATGGTGGAGGGGGCCACTGCACACGGCTAAGAGATCAATGATCAACTGTTGTGTCTGGGGTGCCCCCTTGCCCCTGTATATAAAGGAGCAAGGGGGAGGAGGTGCGGCCAAGCAAGGGGCGCACCAGGAGGAGTCCTACTCCTCCTGGGAGTAGGACTCCCCTCTTTCCATGTTGGACTAGGACTTGGGGGGAAGGAGAGAGAGGGAAAAGGAAAGGGGGGGCGCCGACCCCCCTCCTTGTCCAATTTGGACTTGGGGGGGGGGGAAGGGGCGCGCGGCTGCCCCTTGGCCTCCTCTCCACTTCCTCCACTAGGCCCATTAAGGCCCATTAGGTTACCGGGGGTTTCCGGTAACCTCCCGGTACTCCGGTAAAATGCCGATTTCACCCGGAACACTTTCGATGTCCAAACATAGGCTTCTAATATATCAATCTTCATGTCTCGACCGTTTCGAGACTCCTCGTCTTGTCCGTGATCATATCCGGGACTCCGAACAACCTTCGGTACATCAAAATATATAAACTCATAATGAAACTGTCATCGTAACGTTAAGCGTGCGGACCCTACGGGTTCGAGAACAATGTAGACATGACCGAGACATGTCTCTGGTCAATAACCAATAGCGGAACCTGGATGCTCATATTGGCTCCTACATTTTCTACGAAGATCTTTATCGGTCAGATCGCATAACGACATACGTTGTTTCCTTTGTCATCGGTATGTTACTTGCCCGAGATTCGATCGTCGGTATCTCAATACCTAGTTCAATCTCGTTAACGGCAAGTCTCTTTACTCGTTCTCATCGCGCAACTAACTCATTAGTTGCAATGCTTGCAAGGCTTTAAGTGATGTGCATTACCGAGAGGGCCCAGAGATACCTCTCCGACAATCAGAGTGACAAATCCTAATTTCGAAATACGCCAACCCAACAAGTACCTTTGGAGACACCTGTAGAGCACCTTTATAATCACCCAGTTACATTGTGACGTTTGGTAGCACACAAAGTGTTCCTCCGGTAAACGGGAGTTGCATAATCTCATAGTCATAGGAACATGTATAAGTTATGAAGAAAGCAATAGCAACAAACTAAACGATCAAGTGTTAAGCTTATGGAATGGGTCAAGTCAATCACATCATTCTCCTAATGATGTGATCCCGTTAATTAAATGACAACTCATGTCTATGGCTAGGAAACATAACCATATTCAATCAACGAGCTAGTCAAGTAGAGGCATACTAGTGACACTCTGTTTGTCTATGTATTCACACATGTATTATGTTTCCGGTTAATACAATTCTAGCATGAATAATAAACATTTATCATGATATAAGGAAATAAATAATAACTTTATTGTTGCCTCTAGGGCATATTTCTTTCACAGCCGACGCGGGATTCGGCCCCTCCGGCGGTCCGGCTGCCGCGGTAGGCCTCCGCCGGGTCTTAGCCTACCACCGACCTCCTCCCGTCGGCCGTGAGCCTGTCCACGACAGTTGCGCTGGCCGCACGACCGCCGCACCAAGCCCTCCGCCCGTCTGCCGAACTAGTCTTCGCCGCCCGCCGAGCTCCTCTTGGCCGGCCTCCAACCTCATTTCTTATCTCCGCCTCCGTCCGGTGCCGTCCGCAGCCGTCAGCAGCAGCCAATCCAACCGGCGGCCATCTTCTTCCACCGCGCGCACAAGGTGTTCGACGGAATTCCCCAAGGTAAAAAAATTACAAAACTTGATGATTTAACTTGGGATTGGATAGTATGTTTGACGGTGGTTGTGTGCATTGTAGATGAGCTCGGTTGACTCCTCTTTCGTGGTGGGATCTATCCGAGGTGGAGTACATTCGTCAAGCCGGTTGTAAAATCCGAAGGTAAGAAAGAACTTGTCTTTCATAATGCACAAGCGGTGGCTAGAAAAGATGTTGAGAGGGCATTTGGGATTTTGCAATCCCAATTTGCTATTGTGCGAGGACCATGTAGATTTTGGGATCAAAAGATCCTTTGATACATCATGACCGCTTGTGTGATCATGCATAACATGATCATTGAGAACGAGCGTGGAAAATTTTTAGATTACAACTTCTATCGGTTGATAGACATTCGTGTTAACCCCATGCGCAAAGAGGAGCGCATCAGACGTTTCATGAAGGTGTACAGCGAGATTAGAGATAGTGATGCGCATGACCAACTCCAGAAAGATTTGATGAAAGAGCATTGGAAACGGCATGGGGAAAGATCCGCATATATTCATTATTTGTTTGTTCAAAACTATGTTGTATTTGTGTTGCATTGCATCTTCTGGATCTGAAGAACTATGTAATAATTTGATATCGTGGACATGATTTTTTTATGTTATTTTGAAATATGTGCGGCTGGACAGCGGCGAACAGCAGCCGGGCGGCTGCTGGCCTGTTTTGGACCATGAATTTGGACCATCTTTTGGAGTTGCTTTTTTGATCATGAATTTGGACCATCTGTTGGAGTTGGCCTTTTTCCGGAGCTTCAAAACGCATTTTTTAGTGGTTCAAAATTTACAACTCTAATTTTAGATCGTCAAAATTTAGACCATCTATTGGAGATGCTCTAACTAGTGATTTCGTGTTTTCCTATTGCTCTTGCCGGTCGCACAAGGGAGGGGACGCCTCGAGAGAAGCGGGCTGACGCCGGGCCGGGCCGGTCCGGGCCGTATCCAACACGCGGGCAGCCTTCTCGTCTCTTCCACGTCGCTCCGGCTATTCCCCACCTCCATTTCCCTTCTTTTTTTTTCACGAGTTCCCGCCCCTCTTCCCCATGGCGGCGACCGCCTACGAGCGCCGCCTGCTCGCCGCCGCCGACCTCGTCCTCTCCGCCTACGGCAAGTCCCAGATCCCCCGCCTCTCCTCCACCGACCTCGGCGTCACGGCCGACCTCAAGCCGCACCAGCTGGACGGCGTCGACTGGCTCATCCGCCGCTACCACCTCGGCGTCAACGTCCTGCTCGGTCCGCACCCGCTCCTCCTCCTCCTTCCCCGCTGCCCGACTTCTCCTCTCCCCCCTCCCCTACCTCTTAGCTTCTCCTTGAGCACTACGCCGTCGCGATTAACCAATCGAATCCCGTTCGTTTTGCAGGCGATGAGGTGAGCCCATTGATTCCGGCCGCACTTCTGTAGCCGATTACCTGGGGACGGGATGGCGCAGCTTCGATTCGACCACCAACGGAGGCTGCGGCGTGTTGAAATCCGGCGCTGCTAACACTTTCAGAGCCACATTTTGCTGATGTTTGTGCCTGACCATAATGTGCAGATGGGGCTGGGGAAGACCCTGCAGGCGATTTCTCTGCTGAGCTACCTGAAGATCAAATCCATCGCCCCCGGACCGTTCCGTGTGTACTCCCATCCATTTGTCAAGCTTTAATAGCTAACCGCGCTATTGTTTCCATTTAATCTCATAAGGGTATGGTTTTTCTTTCAGTGGTGTTATGCCCTCTAAGTGTGACGGATGGCTGGTTGTCGGAGTTCGGTAAATTCTGCCCCACCTTGAAGGTCATCCAGTATGTTGGCGATAAGCCGCATCGTCGTCAGATACGGAGAACGATCCATGAAGATGTCCAAAAATCTTCACATTCAGATGTATGCTGCTCTCTTACTAGTTTGTGTACTTTGTGTCTAAATCTCCCTAAATGTGGGCAACAACACCCATTGGATGTTATATTTATTGTTCCCATACATCCCAAAATAGCTTTGTTTGCTTGTCCTAGAGCATTGTTTCTCACTCTACTTCTGTAGGAATTTTGGTACATGGCCTATGACTTCTTTATTTTTTCACCACTGCAAATAGGAATTACCATTTGATGTGATGCTGACGAGCTATGACATAGCCTTAATGGATCAAGATTTTCTTTCCCAAGTTCCTTGGCTCTATGTGGTGATTGATGAGGCCCAGCGTCTTAAAAATCCATCAAGTGTATGTAAAACCGCTGCTTCACTATGATAATGGGAGTTGCGGGCTCTGATTAGGAGTTGTATGACACTAGTTCTGCATTTTTTTCAGGTACTGTATAATGTTCTTGAAGAACGCTTTATGATGCCAAGGCGTCTACTACTAACAGGCACTCCTGTCCAGAATAACCTTTCTGAACTATGGGCGTTGATGCACTTCTGCATGCCTTCAGTTTTTGGGCCCCTAGATGAATTTCTTTCTACTTTCAAGGAAGCAGGGAATTTGTTATCAGGTATTTACCTAAATGTTATAGAGTGATTCGTAGGTGAGAGTTTTTGTTCTGTCTGAAACAACATCTATGCAACTTGGCTGTGAGCACCATATACCTCATGTACAGTACCACTGAGATTAATGTTTTTCATTAACCGGACACCTTGTGTGCAAACATATGTGTAATCTCTTATTGCTTCATGTTATATTATATTTAGGTGCGGACATGTCGATGTGTTTGGTAAAAACTGTTACTCTTTCACCAATGGCCTGGTTATTTTTTCGAGAACACAGAAAATCAGAATGTACCTTCTAAAGATTTTTTTTGTTTGAAGACAGTGGTTTGATTGGCATTCCTCTCTTTATGGCGACGAAATGTATTTGTGCTTTTACAAAGAGAAAATTATCACAGTACCGTTGAAAAGCGGTGCACATCGGAAAACATATCCAATGTAGGCCCTGGGCCACATCCCACATGTCATTGATACATTAGATGATATTGGATATGGTGACGCAGTTGTCTGGTATAGTGGTATAGTCATGTTAAGGGTCACAACAAACAAGTAACAAGTTCAAATCACTTCAAATCTTAGTGGAGTTTCCACAAGAATAACCCAAACAATTATGGTTGGTGGGGAACCAGAAATCAAACTTTGGTCATCAGGTAGTGATATAAGGTGCCACAAGCCCACAATGTTTGGCTGTGCCAACCAGTTCTTTCTAATCATTCGAACCAGTTCTTCCCACATCATTAAATTATCTGTGACATCATGTCTTTTCATTTTATTTGTTTGAGATCTTCACATAAGCACAGCGGCACCTGCCCTGCTTGCCTGCTTTTTTTTTTTCCAAAAATGTGAACATGCACCATTCTTTAACATTATCTTATTTTTAGTTTTAAGTCAGCTTCTTTTGGTTTTAAAAACGGCAATATGTTTCTCAACAGGTAGTGAAGCTAATAAAGCAAACAGACAATTCAAGATCCTTAAACATATACTCAGAGCATTTATGCTCCGACGAACAAAGGCTTTACTAATTGAGAGTGGAATTCTGGAATTGCCTCCATTAACTGAGCTGACAGTGTCAGTATGACATTATCTAAGCTTCAGCATAACCTTCTTGGATTTTTACCCCCCTAACCTTTCTAAAGTTATATGATCTTTACAGGATGGTACCTCTGGCACCCTTACAGAAGAAGATATACTTATCAGTGTTGAGAAAAGAGCTGCAAACACTTCTTTCATTTACTGGTGGATCTTCTCGTCATCAATCTCTGCAGAACATTGTAATGATTTTTTTTCTGCTTATCAGCATCTTGTATCTATTTACAGCTCCACAATATGAAATTATATAGATTTCAGTACGTGTATCCTCAGTGTAATTTTTCATGCTTGCCACCCGTGCTCCTGTAAATGAAATCAGGTTGTTTGTTTTTAGCTGGCACAGTTTTACAGTTCATTCGCTTTGCCTCGTGTCTGGCTTTGTGAACTTATTATTTATTAACTACCTATTTGAACCATGAATTATTTATCTATTAAATATTAGTTTTCTTGTAGCAAAACTAAATATTTTTATCGATCATGGCATAATAAACAAGATTACATCTCAGTAAAATTGTATTTTGATGTGTCTTTACATACCATTTACAGTTTATTTATTTGTTCAGAGTAGTTAGTTCATTCCAGAGTGCTGGGATGTGTGATCTTCCATTTATATCAAGTCTTGCTTTTTTGACTCTTTTGCCTTTTGACAGTTAAGCACATTAGAGGCTCTGTATAAATTTAAGTTCCATGTCTTGTTTTTGCAACTCCTATCAGGTAGTACAACTGCGGAAAGCTTGCAGTCATCCATATCTATTCAGTGGTATTGAGCCTGAGCCTTATGAGGAAGGGGAGCATTTGGTTCAGGTCAGTTCTGATTTATTTTTGAACAGGACAACTAAGAGCATATTTAGATTGTGCCTTTTAAACATGGGACTTTAAGAGGGACTATACAGACCGGATGTCCAATGATATTTTATGTGATATTTATTCAGGCTAGTGGAAAGCTCATTGTGCTAGACCTTGTTCTTGAGAAGCTCCACAGGTTAGGTCATCGTGTTGTGCTATTTGCTCAGATGACTCAGACGCTGGACATTCTGCAGGTTTTCTTTTTCTTGAACCATGCTGGCATATAATGACCTATTTCTCTTATGGCTGCGCATATGTAAATAATTTCTCTTGCACCATCCTTTAAACAGGATTTCTTAGAACTGCGTAATTACACGTATGAGCGCCTGGATGGTTCAGTACGTGCCGAGGAACGGTTTGCAGCAATCAGAAATTTCAGCTCTCAACCTACCAAAGGTGTTGTAAGAGATGACAGTAATCCAAGTGGAGCTTTTGTTTTCATGATATCAACTAGAGCAGGGGGTGTTGGGCTTAATCTCATTGGTGCTGATACTGTGAGTATAATTCATTTTGAAACTATAGCTAATCAGATCCAGTTTTCTTATCTGTGGATTCCAGTTATGGTTTCTTTATCCTAAATGTGTATTTAGTGCCCAGCAGACAGTTCCAGACTGATGATCATTTGTCCTTTTTGAAAACTTTATGCTATTGATCAATTTTGTTGCTCTTGACATGATTGGTTGCAGGTTATTTTTTATGAGCAAGACTGGAATCCTCAGGCTGACAAACAGGCTTTGCAGCGTACTCACCGCATTGGACAGTTGAATCATGTATTATCAATAAATTTGGTATCGCAACGCACGATTGAAGAGGTCAAAACTCTGACTTGCGATGTACCAGTACTTTCTTGATTAAATTGCTCCTGACCTTTTCTCTTTAATTTGAAATGGTTGCAGGTCATCATGCGAAGAGCAGAGAGGAAACTTAAGCTTAGCCACAATATTTTTGGAGATAAGGATGCAACTGATGGGAAAGGAAATGACTTGGGAAATGAAGCTAATGACATGCGTTCGATTATATTTGGCTTACACCAGTTTGACCCCGCAGATACAGCTGCGGAAACAATCAATGAGGAGACACTGGAAAAATTGAAATCAATGTCAGAAAATGTTATCAAAATGCGTACTCATGAACCTTCAGAAAAGGATGACCGAGCATTTGAAATCAATCCAGATTTGACTGAGGGCAGCGGGCTTGTAATTACAAGAGCTTGTGATTCTATTAGCATTGATCCAGGGGTTGACGAAGCTGCATACCTATCCTGGGTAGAGAAGTTTAAGGAGGCTTCACATTCTATTGAAGATGTCCCAGTTGAATTAGAAAGGCAAAGACCTGCACCTGAAGATAAGCTCTTGAAACGTGAAGCTAATAAGAAAAAGGCTGAAGAAAAGAGATTGGCCAAGTGGAAAGATTTGGGGTACCAGACATTAGGGGTCAAAGTTCCTGATAACATACCAAATCAGAATATTTCTAACTCAGGATCCGTCCAACTTGTATATGGAGATTGCACTGATCCATCAAAAGTTTGCGCTGCAAAGCCTGCCATTATATTCAGGTATGTTTTTTCAGGGAAGAAGTGTGATTAGATTATTTGGCGAAGTCCACTACCCCTTGCTAGAATTCTTGATGGAACTGTAGTATGTTATACGCTATTCCTTTATAGAAGGCTCTGAGATTTGAGATCAGGTTTTAAACTGCTTAAGTTGAAATATGCAATTTAAATTTCTTTGAATTCCTTCCAACACTCCTTAGTTTCTTCTGAACCACACTTTGTACTAACGAATCAAATGCTGGTGCAGTTGTGTAGATAATTCTGGAACATGGGGTCATGGAGGAATGTTTGATGCTTTGACTAGTCTCTCAACATACATTCCAGATGCTTATCATCGTGCTTCTGAAGTCGACGATCTTCACATGGGGGATCTTCACTTGATTCAGCTAGATGGTTGGTTCTTATGCTAGCTCCGCTTATTTTCGCTTCTTTATGACAAGCATATCATACTTAACTGCTACTTGAATGCCTGAAAATATCATTGGCACTGATGTTTATATGCTCGCTGTACTGCTCACATTGATGATGAACCGTTATCTTTCTCTAACCTTGGCAGGATTACTAATGCAAATCAAATCCAAGTTGTGCCATTTCTTATATGCCAAACATAATCACATTAACTAGTTACTAATTGACCATCAGAGATTTGGCATTATGATATATGATATTTTCGACAGGTGACAGCCCGTGGACTCGTTGTTAGTGGTGTATATCTCTTCTCTGTTAGAATGCTTGCTAAAATAAATCAAGCATACTGCAGTATTGCTGTCCATAATAGATCGCACATCTAGTTACCAATTTCACGTAGCACCACAAAATTATATGATTTAAGGAAAGAATCATGTTCAGCACCTTTTCATGTGTAGCAGTTCTGGCTCATTTGGTTACTTTGCAAGTCCACTGTAGGGGGTTTACATTGAAATAACAATGATACATTCCTGCAAAAGCTATATTATGGTAACCTGAGTTAGGTAGACTTTGGATGTATTTGCAGTCCACATAGGTTTTGTGGGGAGTGTGCCATAGGCCACGAGCATCTTATGTTATATAAAGTAAATCTGAGTTCGTTCATTTGCATTCGAATGTGAGTTTAGACTATATTTGTCTGCTTGGTATCTAAAGTGCATTGAAACTCCATTGCTATATTAAAAATATGCCTTTTACGATGTTTGTACATGTATGGAAGCTTCAACATCAAGTGTATTTACCTTTTAAAATGTAGTCCACAGTTACTTGAGCTAGTTTTTCTTTCACTGCCTCTGTATCCTCTAGAATTTACATTAGTTTTATAAATCATCATAGTCTACAGTGAGTCCAAACCGTTGTATTTCACTGCATTTGTATCCTCTCTGCAGAAGCCAACTGTAGCCGGAATTTGGACGCACCTCTATGGGTGGCACTAGCTGTTGTGCAGTCTTATAATCCGAAACGTAAGATTCCAAGAAGTGAAATCTCAATGTCTGACTTGGAGCTGTGTTTGTCAAAGGCGGCCTTCTCAGCTGCTCAGCGTTCTGGTATCAGTTCCTTCTTAAGTTTTAACATTAGAAACTTGAGGTGTATCTTTGAATCATGACATTAGAATGCTACCTTGTGTTTTCACCTGTTCAAGTTTGCTGTTAGCATCTTAAATAGTTTGAACGATTACTCCGTAGCAAGACATATTGGGTTGAATTGTTTGTGGAGTAAATTTAGTTTAGTTCTGAAATCAGCTCAATTCAGTTGGACCAAGTTTATTCAGTAGCTCATGAGGTGGTGTGACTGGTGATAATAGACCAATAATTACAGCATATTTGTGTCCGTTAACTACTTTGATCCTCTCAAGCAGTAACAAGCTCTACATTATCTTAAAAAAAAGCTCCACATCTGTATTTTCCAATGTGATTGAGTCTAGTTAGTTTATCAGGCTCACCTTAATTTGTTTCCGTTTATTTACCTGAAGCGAGTATCCACATGCCTCGGATTGGTCAGCGAAGTGGCTCCCAGCGATCAGAGTGGTATACCATAGAACGCCTGCTCAGGAAATACGCATCGCTTCATGGCATCGACATTTTCGTGTATGCGACAGTCTCACTTCAATTTTATTATTAGGTTTTCATTGGTAAATGCTTGCTACTGAATGAATAATCATCACTGTTTTCTGGTAACAGGTACTACTTCCGGCGACCAACCAGGCAACAGCCAGACTCAGATTAATCCTTGTCTGTTTTAACACTCAGCCTAGCTACATGTAGCCATGTATGTAGGGATGTTCCTGGTGTAACCTGGCCACAAAAACAATCAGGGACCATGGATGTAGCATATATGTAACCTTTGCTTGTCCTGTAGCTGGATTGACTATGGATAGCTGGACCGAATGGACTTACTACACAGTTTTATCCGGCTGTAGATCAAAGGGTATCTTGTATGTGTCATGTGAGAAATATTGGAACCTTTAACTTCAGTTTGCAGCTGTTGTTGTTTCTCTATAACGCAGCATTCATTTTTCATTTCCTCTGAAGTCTATTAAATGAATATTCAACATTCAGGTAATTATAATTGTTTTACAGCAAAAGCTCTTGTTGTTATTTCTTGTATCGTTGAGGCATTTTGCGAGCTGACCCTGTTTGCATCCTTTTCAGTAGTTGGGTCCAGACCAGACCATTGTGTTTGTGACGCCATGGTGATGAGGCAAGTAAGCAAAAAGACGCCTGTTGCTGCATATCTTATGATCTGGCATGAATGTTGTTTCAGGTTGACGAGTGACGACTGATTCGTGTTTGGTCGATGCAAATCAGATGATGTGATGTTTCTCGCGGCAACAGGTACCTCACTGTGTATCCATTAGTTAGTGGTGTGTCAGTTAAGAGTTTCTAGCTAGTTTTTTGTAGTGCAAACCCTGCTCATATTGATCGACTTGTTCATACTAGCTAGATGCTTAATTTGAGTCAAAAACACATGCAAGATTCACACAAGAATCTAGATTGTTTATACCGATAAATTACAAATATATATCTAGCTAATAACATAACAATAATGTACGCACTGCAGAAAATAAATAATCAAAACTAAAACCGCATACCCAGGTTTGTTCCAGATGACTGCCGTTATAAATTACATTTGTTGTTGCTATGGAACTCGCCTACCCAACATGGCGTGTACGGAAAATATTCATAATTTTGTTCGGTAGATCTGAAGCCTTCAAAAAGATTATAACAGGCTGGGCGCATGTTGCCTAAGCATTCAACCCTCGAGCTATTCAAATGGTAGGCGTGTACCGTAGCATCCCATGTTTCTTTGGTGAAGCTGCTCAAGAACATAATCTCTTTGAATGGGTGAAATCCAAGTACATCACATCCATGACGACGCTCTTCAGCCATGTCTACGATGTTGTCTGCACCGTCATTGTCGGAGTCCCAGTCAGTTTTTTCTTGGACTATTGCTTTCTTCTTGACTTCTGGAAGTTGAGAACGGAAGAATTCATAGTTAATGTCTTGTAAGACCCATGGACCATGAACACGCTGATCTGACGCTCGCACGCACTTAAGGTCATATTCACCCTTCATCATCCACTTCATCTGACCATATGATTCATCCAGGATCCAAACTTGAAAGAGATCCTTAACGAACGATGCATAGTACACGCCTTTTTTTTGATCTTCCTAGATAAGCCATGGTTTCCTTGTCGGTTGGTAGTTTAATCACGCGGTACTTGTCATCGGAAAGAGATATCCTGCAAGGTCAAATCATTGACAGAAACTGTAAATAAGTCCATAGAATCAAGTGATCCTTTGATCATGGTAAAACAAGTGACGGTATCAAATTGGTAATGTTATAATCAAGTATATATATATGTATACCTCATGACAGCATTAGGCTGGCAGTGCACATAAAGTGCTTGTTGCCAGTAGGCAGCGCCACGTTTGGCCGATGACCATCCGTAGGGGTGATCTTGTCGTGCCTCGACAATCCCTGCAACATCACCTTCTCTAACAAAAGGCCTCTCCTCCCAGCGATCCGACATTGAGGAGAAGACATCCAGGATGTATGTAGACGGCGGCCATTCGGATTTCTCCACTAAGCGGTCTAATTGGATGGTACTGCAGACCCCCATGTCCCTATAGGTACTCTGCTCGCGCAAACTGGGAATGCTGAACACTTGGTAGTGGGGTGACACGGTGGGATCGAAGATTAGATGCTTATATTGAACCAAAAGGTCATCCATTCTGGATCGGCCGGGCGCCGGCGCGGAGGCAAAAGATCCCAGCGTCGCGTGGCAGGGTTGACAACGTACAGGCTGGTCAGGAGGAGGCCATTGCAGTGGTCTCGAACAAAGTAGTCTTCGTCAAACCCGTCGCCTACCCCATCAAAGGGATACATGGGGGGAGGCAAGAAGTCGAGCTTGGTATTGGCTGATGAGGAAGAGGGGCGGGCGAAGAACTCCGGGAACGCGTGTGAGTCGAACTGGATGAAGAAGCCGGCGAATGAGAGTGGGAGCAGGTCAGGGCGCAGGAGGCGGCGCTCGTCGATGGTGCGGCGCCAGGCCTTGCAGACGCACCGCGACGCGGCGAGCCAGCGTGGTGGAAGACGGCGGAGAACATCGCCGAGAGCGTCGTCCGGTAGGTCGGCCATCGATGTCTCGGGCTGGATTTGGATGTTCTGGCCGGTAGGTAGTACTCCTATCTAACACGGAACAGCTTCTGATGGAAAAACGATGTCGTACACAAACAAATTACTTCACGGCGTAATTTTATAGTATGTTTCAAGATTCGTGCTCTAGCTATAAAATACTTAGGTACCAGCGATAATATTTTGACACTACTTATACAGGCAAAAGTTACCAGAAATTTGTAGCACTCCATCCCAACATCATTTTTTTTTTCATTCCAATTATTTTGTTTACTTGTGTTGTGTTTTTGCATCCGAAATTATTATGTCCATTGGATTTTAGCCGCACCTGAAATTGTTTTCCTCATCTTTTGTCGTTCAACAACATTTTAGTTCAAGAGATCGATCTCTAGGCATTGATTTTAGGTGAAATGTCTTATACTCCCTCTGTACACAAATATAAGACGTTTCTTTAGTTTAATTTAGAGACCTTTTACGGTATGTTCCAGTAAATATTAGCCATTCATTCAGCCGATTCAAAGGCGTAGATTCATCAATACTACCATAGAATCATAGTACTTTCTAGTGAAGGGGCAAAATGGACAGAGGTGTGATACAAATCCCGCACAGGCGAGGGCAATGTTGAGGATATCACTTATCATTATCGTCTCGGTCAGTTGGGAATTAGAGATTAATCGGAAATTGGCCGATTAATCGATTTTATCGGTCGACTATTAATCGGCCATTTTTTTCAAATCTCAGTTCCTAACACTAAAATATGCTATATTCAACACCAAAACAATATTGGAGATAAGTGTTACCTTGATTCCTAGCCTTTGAATCCCCGTATAATGATAAACAAAATAGGACAACAATACATATAGCGTAACAAGGTCCACAAAACACAAATAAGCATAGTTTTTGCAAACATAGTGCTATGAATAGGCCTGATTTATCGATAGATTCTTGATAAATCGCTTGTCATAGTGATAAATTGGCCCAAACGATAAACGGTGAAGATAAGGCATAATCTTATCGGTCACCCCAAGAGTAGCGATAAATCGGACGATAAATTGCTGAATCGACAGATTTTTTGAACTAAAAATTCCTTGTTCTCTCTCTGGCACGCAGCGCCGAGTTGCACGCTGGTTCTTGGGGAAGAGAGTTACGGCCGCCGCCTCCGCCGTCGGCCATGTGGTCATGAATTTGTGACTGCGATAGTTGCCTCCGGCCACATCGTCTCGGCGACCTCTAACCTCCCTGAGCTAGTAGGTGACCTCAGCGGAGTGTCTGACTCTGAAGCTTCCTAAAAATTAGAAATTGTGAAATTAAGAACAAATATTTAAAAACAAGAACATTTTTTGAAATTTTGACTAACATTTTTTAAAATTTTCTGATTCTTTTCAACAACATGAAACATTTTTGAAAAAATGACAGTTTTCGAAAAACGAAATGATAGAGGAAAATGAAAAAAATATGGTTCCACAAAGAAGCATAAATTTGCTCATGTGAGACGCTTTTCGAAAAGGGAAGAATATCGTGAAGCGGTAAGCGTTGACTGTTAAAATGGACAGAGGCCCACATGTCATCTGTTGAGAAAACCAATCTAGCCCATTAATTAGAAAGAAGAAAAGGAGTCAGCGGAGCCACCCACCCTCTCCTCTCGATTCCACATCGCCGCCGTACGTTCCCCTAGGGCGAAAAACCTAGGGTTTCGATATCTTCCGGCGCCACCGCCGGAATTCTGTCTCCGCCCCGATCACCGATCGCTGTTTCGTCTCTAGACTCGGGCTGATCACGGGGGATCCTGGTGATCCTTCCTGGCCTTGGAATAGAGCGACTCCGAGAGGGAAGGAGGGTGAGTCGATTGGATCTACAAGATGTCGAAAGCTTCAGGATCGCAGGGGAAGCGGGAGAAGGAATCGGCGGAGGATCTTCTGGCGAGACTCACGCTACAGGAAGAGGAGGAAGATGAATTCATCTGGGAGGAGGAGTTGCCGGATATGCTGGAGCCGGCAAAGTGGCTTGCGATCGCCCGGGTCCATACACTGAAAACTTTTAGCCCTAATGCTTTGTATAACGACATGAGGGCAGCCTGGAATCCAGCTAAACCGGTGACATGGAGGAAAATCAAAGAAAACCTATTTACGACACAGTTTGGATGTCTGGGTGATTGGAATAAGGCAATGGCAGAAGGCCCGTGGCTGTTTAGAGATCAAGTGGTAGTAATGCATGAGTATGATGGCTTTAAGAACCCCGATGCCATCAAACTTGACAAGCTAGCTGTATGGGCGCAGATCCACCGCCTGCCGGATAAGTTCCTAATCGAGCCGGCGGTTAAGGGGCCGGCGTCCAGAATCGGAGAGGTGGAGGAGATCCAGTTGAAGCTCCCTGCTGGATTTTTTGGTGAGTTTGTTAGGGTCAAAGTGAAGATTGACATCAACTCCAAGATCAAACGCTTTGTCACAGCCAAGAAGGGAGAAGAGAGAGTCAAGTATCAGGTCAAGTATGAAAAGCTCCCGACCTTCTGCTATAACTGTGGTGAGATTGGTCATTGGCATGAGGAGTGCGGGGAAGGAGAGCATGATGAAGCGAAGTTTGAATGGGGCGAATTTGTGCTGGCGGATAATTTTCGTTTCAAACCTGCTGGTCGTGGAAACTATGGACCTCAGAGGGGTCGTGGAGGACAATGGTCAGGGGGCCGAGGACGAGGTAGAGAACCCTATAATCCTAATCAAAGCTGGCGTTTCAATGCCAAGCAGCCGATGTAGACAGAACATGGGGACGCCTCTGAAGGAACAGAGCAGAATGGCGGGGAGGCAGTACATGTCGCCGGTGTGGTGGTGGCTACCAATGGAAATCAGGGGTCTAATAAACGCCTGTCAGTTGAGAATATAACTAGCCCAATAACGGATGTGTCGACGGGGGAGCCGAGAGATGTTCTTGCGGTGGTAACCATAGGGGACCAGCTTTCGGGGCCACCCTTACCACCAGTGTATGTGTCCCCTAGGAAAGAGCACAAACGCCCGAAAAAGGGTTTGGAGGAAGACGGCCCAGCTGCTGGTGAGAAACTGAAGACCGGGGAAGATGACAGGAATGAGAAAATAATGTATGCAACATCGGCGGGCTCCTCTGAGGAGTGCCGCCGGGCACAATGAGTATCTTAAGCTCGAACTGTCGTGGCGCGGGCAAAGCTGCGACAGTTAGAGAACTTCGCGATATTGCGAACAATTTTGCCCCTACCCTTTTTTGTATTGTTGAGACTCAGATCGATAGATCGAGGGTAGAAAAATTAGCTGGAAGCATTGGATATGATAATGGATATGCGGTCAGCAGTCAAGGTAGAAGTGGAGGACTATGGTTGTTTTGGAATAATCCAATAAAAATTGAGACTCTTGGTTTCTCTGTGTACCATATTGATTGTTCAGTGCAGGAACCAGGCTGTGATCCGTGGAGGTTGACACTTTTTTACGGAAAGGCGCAAACTCATTTGAGGTATAAATCATGGGACATTTTGAAGGGAATCAGTACTTTGAGTGACCTCCCGTGGGTCTGCATAAGGGACTTTAATGAGGTACTACGTCCAGATGAGCAGCAAAGCATTGGAGAGAGAAACAATGCCCAAATACAAGGTTTCCGGGATGCCATTGATGTATGCATGCTGATGGATATAGGCTATCAAGGCCACTTCTGGACCTTTGAAAAAAAGGTTACCGGTGGTAGCTATACACGGGTCCGCTTGGATCGTTCTCTGGCTTCCGCGGAATGGAGTGAACGTTTTCCAAATGCACTTGTTAAACATCTGACAGCAGCGACTTCAGATCACTGTCCCATCTTGTTGGAATTTCAAGGGAGGGCACCTAAGCACAGGAAGGAGTTTAAGTATGAACTCATGTGGGAAACTCATGAGACGTGGAGAGATACAATTGCGGCTAGCTGGGCAGGAGATCCGGTGGAGTTCATGGCAGATTTACGAGCGAAGTTGAAAAGGGTTTCGGTGCAGCTAGGTTCCTGGAATAAACATACTTTTGGCTCAGTGTGAAAGGAAATAAAAAGTTTAAAACTGGAACTAGACCGCTTGCGTAGTGATCCGGCTAGAACAGCGCCGTCACGGATTGAACTGAAGATCAATGAGAATTTGATTGAGCTATATTACAGGGAGGAAATAATGTGGAGGCAACGCTCGAGGTTGGAGTGGTTGTCGGCAGGAGACAGAAATACGCGCTTCTTTCATCTTCGGGCAAGTGAGAGAAGGAGAAGAAATATGATTAAGGCGCGCTTCTTTCATCTTCGGGCAAGTGAGAGAAGGAGAAGAAATATGATTAAGGCCTTGGCAACGTCCCTGGGTGTGATGATAGAGAATCAGAATGAACTCAAAGCCATGGTGACAGACTTCTATAGAAACTTATATTTATCAGAAGGGGTGAGTGGCATAGAGGAGGTACTAGAAAAGGTACCGGTGAAGGTTACGGAGCAGATGAATGCCACTCTTCTGGCGCCTTATACAAATGAAGAGGTTAAGACTGCCCTCTTTCAAATGTTCCCGACAAAGGCACCGGGTCCGGATGGGTTCCCCGCCCACTTCTATCAACAGCATTGGGATATATGTGGGGATGAAGTTACCAAGGCTGTCTTGAGAATTATCAGAGGGGAGGAAAGCGCTGCATCTATAAATGACACCGTGTTGGTTCTTATCCCGAAGGTAATGAATCCTACATTACTCTCTCAGTTCTGGCCTATAAGTTTGTGCAATGTAATCTATAAAATTGCCTCCAAGGTTGTTGCAAATAGGCTCAAAGTGATCCTCCCAGACATCATATCTCAAGAACAGTCAGTTTTCGTTCCAGGCAGGTTGATCACAGATAATATCATATGTGCATATGAGTGTCTGCACTTCATGAAAAGAAGCAGAGCTAAATCCAACAGTTTCTGTGCACTGAAATTAGACATGACGAAAGTTTATGACAGACTGGAGTGGCCGTATCTTCGAGCCATGATGGAGAAGTTGGGATTTGCACACTCCTGGGTTAATATAGTCATGGACATGGTTCAGTCTGTATCGTTTTCAGTCCTCTTTAATGGGGAGAAGCTTGAGCAGTTTACTCCTACCAGAGGTATCCGACAGGGAGATCCAATCTCCCCCTATCTTTTCTTGATTGCAGCAGAGGGCCTTTCGTGCCTTTTAAGATCCAGTTCTCAGTCGTCTAGTCTTCAAGGGATCAAGGTGGCTCCGACAGCTCCGGCGGTCAACCATCTCCTTTTTGCTGACGATAGCCTGTTGCTTTTCAAGTCAAGTGCTGAGGGGGCTGCGAGGGTTTCAGCCTTATTGGAGAAATATTGTAATGCTTCGGGCCAGAGGATAAACAATGAAAAATCTTCAATCTTTTTCAGCAAGAAATGTCCAAATATAGTGAGAAATGAGGTCAAGCAGATTTTGAATGTGACAAATGAATCTTTAAGTGAAAGATACTTGGGGATGCCCACGGAAGTTGGCCAATCTAAAAAGGGTACCTTCAAGTACTTGAGAGATAGAATTTGGGAGAAGGTGAGAGGATGGATGGAAAAACTTCTTTCAGTGGGAGGGAAAGAAGTGCTCATCAAATCAGTGGCTCAAGCAATCCCGGTATATTCAATGGCGTGTTTTCGATTACCCAGAGGTCTATGTGAAAACATTGAATCCATTATCCGGCAGTTCTGGTGGGGGAGTAAACAAGGAAAGAGGAAGCCAGCTTGGGTATCGTGGGACGTTATGACAAAGCCGAAGTATCTTGGTGGCATGGGGTTTAGGGACATGGAAATTTTAACCTTGCTTTGTTGGCGCGCCCGGCATGGAGAGTACTGGAAGATTCAAACTCGCTTAGTGCAAGGATATTGAAGGCTGCATATTTTCCGAACACAAGCTTTCTGGAGGCAGAACTAGGCCATCACCCATCACAGATTTGGAGGGCTGTTCTTGATGGAAGAGACATACTGAAGCAAGGCATTATCAGGCGTATTGGCAATGGGCAAACAACGAATATATGGAGTGATAACTGGTTACAGAGGACCGGACCTTTCAGACCGATCACAGCTCTCACTCCTAACCCGCCAGTGATGGTCGCCGAACTCATTGATTCGACCACAGCGTCGTGGAAGGAGGAACTGATCCGGAACACATTTGTGCGGTTCGATGCTGAAGCTATCTTGTCCATACCAATATGCACAAGGGCGGTAGAGGATTTTTGGGCTTGGTCAGCCGAGAGGAGCGGCAGATTTTCAGTGAGTTCAGCCTATCGGATGGTTATGAACAGGAAGGAGGAACGAGGGGACTGGCTGGAACAGATCCCGGGTGGCTCGTCAGTGAACGCTACCCGACGGGACTGGACAACACTGTGGAATATAAAGGTACCATCCAAACTTAGGGTCTTCCTGTGGCGGCTGGCGAGGCACACTATGCCGACGGCGGACGTATTGCATCACCGGCACATGTCAGATACTCATCGCTGTTTACTGTGCGGGAGGGAAGACTCATGGAGACATGCACTCTTGGAGTGCACTATGTCAAGATGCGTGTGGGCGCTCTCGGAGGAGGAAGTGGTGCAACTGCTGAGCTTGAACACGAACCCAAACGCGAAATACTGGCTGCTAGAGATGCATGATCAACTATCGCACGAGCAGTTTGTCCTGTTTGTGGTCACCCTTTGGGCCACATGGAAAGCACGGCGCAAGGCGATCTATGAAGGAGTTTTCCAGAGCCCCGAAGGAACTAATCAATTTATCAAATCATATATAGCGGACTTGCAAACTATTGCCGTTGTGGGCAGTGGACAGGTACGACAGCAACCGGCGAGACCTAGCCACTGGTTGGCACCACCTGACTCGTATGCGAAGATCAATGTGGATGCGGCGATCATAGCCAACCGATGTGGAGTTGCTGCTGCTATCTGCGGTGATCAAACTGGTATGTTTCAAGGTGCATCAGCTCTAGTTATCAAGGGAACCAGTGATCCATCAACGCTTGAAGCACTAGCAGTCAGAGAGGCTTTAGCACTGGCTGAAGATCTTAATATTCGCATGATACATGTCGCTTCTGACTGCAAAGTCGTAGTGGACGACATCAAAAACAAATCGCCGACCACCTATGGAGCTATTTTGCATGAAATCATAGATCATAGTTCCATGTTTATTTCATGTACCTTTGTGCATGAATTTAGGAGCTCGAATTTTGAGGCTCACAATCTAGCGAAGCATAGTTTGAATTTGGGGATTGGCCGCCATGTATGGTTAGACAATCCTGGTAATCTCTCTTTTGTACCTTTGAACATTGGCACAAGTTAAATAAAGCTTTGCGTGATTGTCTCAAAAAAAAAAACATCGCCGCCGCCGGAAGCACCTGCCGGAGTCTCGCTGACGGCCGGCGATTCAGGCACTCCTCCGGGCGTGGCTGCCCGAGATGCGCCCGAGTACGTCTCCGCGTGTTGGTGCCACGCCCTGGCCGTTGCCGCGAGGTGCCTTGGCCGTTGTGGCGCCCTGGCTGCTGGTTGCGAGGAGCTTCTCCGGCACCTCCATCGGTCTCTGGTCCCGTGCCTGGAACCACACCGCCCGTCAGTCTCCAACTCCGTCGTGCTGCCCGTGACTCCCCCTCCTTTCTTTTCTCCCCACGCCGTCATGGAAGTCGGGCTCCTCCAGCCTCCCTTGCTCATGCCGCACCAAACGCCGTCGGCATCGTCTCCACCCGGTTCCGCTCGGCTGTCGCCTAAAAGTCGTCGAGCCGCCGCGTCTCGCCGGAGTCCAGCTCCGCGCGCAGGATGCGGACTGCAGCTTCGGCTGCCGCGCAAGAAGGAGCGTGTGGAGCTACAGGAAGGAGGGAGGATGGGTTGTGGAGCTGCTCGCCGGCGGAAGGGAGGTGGCCCCCGTTGCGCCACCACGACGTATGCACCCACCGCCTCGCCGTGGCCTGTCGCCCGCTGCTGCCGCTCCGCCATGGTCAGCCAGATCTGGACGAGGTTTGAGCCGGCGGGCTCATCCTCCCCTTCCTACGGCCTCAAGTGCACCTCCTCCCCCACACTGCCTTCCCCGACGGCCTCAAGCCTGGTTCAACTGCCCCAGACCTTTTGTCGTTGTTGTTGTTGCAACGACGTTCCTCATAGGCCAAGTAATCGCCACTTTGTTAGAATGGCTAAAGCCATGAGGCTGGTTGTAATAGGAAGAATCATATACTAGTATCATGCATATAATACCTCTTAAATGCATGTTTTGTTAAAGCACATCTAGATGTGCCATAAGTATTGCACATCTAAGTTCTATGTCATTGATCTTACATTGAGATTCGTGTAGATATTTTTTTTCTTTTTTATTTTCCTCTCTATACTTGATTCACTCACTTAGATGTGCAATAACTAAAGCACATCTAGATGTGCTCTAGACACACTTATTTATTATCATACATGACACATAGTAGCATAACATTTATTATGATACAGTATCATAATATGATACTCAACCCTTTCTTTTTTCATTTAAGTTTATAACACCTCATCAAAATTGCCTAGTTAACATGCATGATACTAGCTATGATATTACCATTACGATCAGCCTGATAGGCAATAGCAGTGATTATGAGACGATCGAGTCTGGTTAGCTATCTCAAAACGAACAATAAACAAGTGGATCAAAGAATTGCCACTGTTGGAATGGCTAGTGTCATGGTAGCCCAACAAGAAGTAGAAGACAACTTCATCGGATCGAAGTGGCTACGATTGTGAGATGGATTTGTCATCCATCGTAACAGAGTTGCTCAAAAGATTTGTCCCCGGTGGCTTGGCTGAACTTACGTGGGGACAAGTACCTTGTAAGGAATGATATATTGCAGTGCCAACATAACTATTATCAATAGCACTTGCAAGAATCTAGGATCTGCCTGACCCCGACTCTGACCTGCCCTAGCGTCGTCTCCCCGTGAGGCGGCCGGGGAGGCACGCGCCCCCCTTCCTCCACCCCCTCATCCTCTCACTTCCCCCTGCCGCTGCCGGGGGGTGCACCTGGATCTGGCCCGGGTGGTGTCAGCGGCGACAAGATCTTCTATACCCGCCTGCTTGGCCCTCCTTCCCGGGGCAAGGGGTTGGCGGTGGTGAGGCTAGGCTGGTGGCGGTGGCCGGCGGCAGGCGCGATCGTGGCGCTGCTCCTTGGCGGCGAGGCGGCCTGGTGGCGCGGGGTCCCTTTGGGCCCCATCTGGGTCCTAGTAGGCCGGCTCTGGTGCGGCCTCACTGCCTTCTGCTTGGTGAAGAGGAGGAGCGGCTCGGACGGGGGGCGGCGTCGCCGACGGCGTGCCTTCTGCAGCACGACGATGGGAGCTTTACGTGCATCTCAGGGCCCGGTCGGGCCTGGTATGCTCCTGATGTTGCGTCCGGTCGGTTACCATCGTTGACGGTGGAGGTCGGTCCCTCCCGCGTGCTGATGGTGCCGCTGCCCCTAGTCTCAGCTCTTCTTTGTTGTGCAGGCCCCACTTCGCGCTGTTGTAGTGAGACAGCGTGGGTGGCTTGATGACCGGGTTGGCGTAAGGTGGTGGATGGTATGTTGGCGGGCTCTGGAGCGCCCAGGGTGATGGTTGGGATCGGGAGAAATCCATGTCAGCCTATCCGACACCGACACGGTGGCACCTGAGGTGCCGCCGGACCTTCCTGGAGGGCGCCGGGTGCTACCCTCCCTTTATCCTCATCGTGTACCGAGGGAAACCCTTGGTAGTAGCATCGTCATCGATGCGTTTCTTCTTGAAGGTGTTGATGGGTACCAGCGCTTCGGAGCCTAGGAGTTTGGTGGGAGATCTCCGGTGGGCGCAATGGTCACGAGGCTTCTTTGTTTTTGTTCATCTGCCATTGTCGGCATTTGTTCCTTTTGTCTTTTCTCTCTTTTCTTTTGGGCGTGATTGTACTGCTTCCACCAGAGCACCTATCATTGACTGTATCGGTTGGTTGCTTTATATAATACTCCCTTTGTCCGAAAATACTTGTCATCAAAATGGATAAAAAGAGATGTATCTAGAACTAAAATACATCCAGATACATCCCCTTTTATCCATTTTGATGACAAGTGAAAATACTTGTCATCAAAATGGATAAAAAGAGATGTATCTAGAACTAAAATACATCCAGATACATCCTCTTTTATCCATTTTGAAAGTATTTCCGGACGAAGGGTATAAAACAGGGGAAACCCTTTATCCTTAATAGCACTTGCAATAGCAATATAAAATAAACGTAACTAAAATGATACACGAATGCTTTTAGCCTTCCATGGACGATATTCTTCTATATTATATGTTGCTAGGAAATTCGCCCATCCAGCACGGTGTGTACGGAAAATATTGGTATTTTCGCAGGGGGGTGTGCAATAGCTCAAAACAATCATAATGGGTTGGGCTCATGTTGCCTAAGCATTCAACTCTCGAGCTATTCAAGTGATAAGCGTGTACTATAGCCCTCCATTCCTTCCAGCACTCCTTAGTTTCTTCTGAACCACACTTTGTACTAATGAATCAAATGCCGGTGCAGTTGTGTACTAATGAACCACATTTTCGTGTATGCGACAGTCTCACTTCAAATTTGTTATTAGTTTGTCATTGGTAAATGCTTGCTATTGAATGAATAATCATCTTTGTTTTCTGGTAACAGGTACTACTTCCGGCGACCATCCAGGCAACAGCCAGACTCAGATTAATCCATGTCCATCTTAAGCATTCAACCTCGCTATGTGTAGCCGTGTATGTAGCGATGTTCCTGCTGTAACCTGGGCACAAGAAGAATCAGGGACCATGGATGTAGCATATATGTAACTTTTGCATGTCATGTTTCATGTGAGAAATATTGGAACATTTAACTTCAGTTTGCAGTCGTTGTCCTTTCTCCGTGATGCAGCATTCGTTTTTCATTTCCTCTGAAGTCAATATTACATGAAGATTCAGGGCTCAGGTCATAGTTGTTTTACAGCAAAAGCTCTTGTTGTTATAAGTTTTGTTTTGTTATCCTTTTCAGGTAATGTCTTGACACGCCCTGGACACTGATAGTGCTGTCTGATGCTAGGATGATGAGGCAAGTAAACAAAAAGCTGCCTGTTGTTGCATATCTGATTATCTGGCATTAAAGCTGTTTCAGGTTGACGTGTGATGACGCAAATTGGACGATGTGATGTTTCGTACGACATCAGGTATTCCCTCCGTTCCGAATTACTCGTCCAATAAATGGATGTATCTAGATGTATTTTAGTTATAGATACATCCATTTCTGCGACGAGTAATTTGGAACGGAGGGAGTACCTCACTGTCTATCCATTAATTAGTAGTGTTTCAGTTGAGAGTTAATAGCCAGTCTTTGCAGTGCAAGCGCTGCTCATACTGATCGACTTGTTCATACTAGCTACCACTCTTTCCGTTCCTAAATATAAGTCTTTTTTAGAGATTCAAATACGGAGCAAAATGAGTGAATCTATACTCAAACAAGTCTATATACATCTGTATGTAGTCTGCATTGAAATCTCTAAAAAGACTTATACTTAGAAACGGAGGTAGATGCTTAATTTCAGTCAAAAGCATGTGCAAGAATCTAGCTAGTTGATAACAAAAATTACAAATATATCGCTACTTAATAACATAACAATAATGTAAGACTAAATAATCAAAATTAAACCGCATACCCAGGTTCCAGATAATCGACGTTATAAATTGCACTTGTTGCTATGGAACTCTCCGATCCAACATGGCGTGTACGGAAAATATTTGTATTCTCGCTCTTGGCAAGGTGCTGTGCCTTCATAAAGATGATATTGCGCTGGCCGCATGTTACCTAAGCATTCAACACTGGAGCTATTCAAATGATAAGCGTGTACCGCGGCGGCCCATTCTTCTTCGGTGAAGCTGCTCAAGAAGAGAATCTCTTTGAATGGGTGAAATCCAAGTACATCATATCCATGGTAAGCCCAATGAACCGAACGATCCTTTAATTATTATGGTAAAACAAGCTAGTTGGTGGCATCAAACCAATAATCGGATGCTTTGGGTATGTATATACCTCATGACAACATTAGGCTGGCAATGCACGTAGAGTGCTTGTTGCCAGTAGGCGGGTCCACATTTGGCCCATTCCCATCTGCAATGGCGATCGCGTCGTGCCTCGGCAACGTCCCCTGCAACATTACCTTGTCTAGCAAAAGACCTCTCCTCCCAACGACCCGACCTTGATGAGAAAACATCCATGATGCATGTAGATGGAGGCCATTCGGATTCCTCCACCAAGGGGTCTAACTGGGCAGAACCGCGGGCGACCATGCTCTTGTAGATGCTCTCCTCGTGCAAATAGGGGACTCTGAACACCTGATAGTGCGGCGACACGGTGGGATCAAAGGCTAGATACTCTTTGAATAAAAATAAATAGGTGTCCCTCATTGGAGGCAAAGGATCCCAGCGTCGCGTGGCAGGGTTGACCACATGGTTGCGGAGCAAGAGGAGGCCATTGCAGTGGTCATGAACGAAGTACTCGTCGTCAAATCCCGACCCCGGCCGTATCTCATCAAAGGGATACTTCGGGGGCGGCAAGAAGTCGAGCTTGGTGTTGACCGTGGCGCGAGAGGGGCGGGCGATGAACTCCGGGAACGCGTGGCAGTCAAACTGGATGAAGATGCCGGCGAGCGAGAGCGGGAGCAGGTCCGTGCGCAGGAGGCGGCGCTCGTCGATGACGCGGCGCCAGGCCTTACAGACGCACCGCGACGCGGCGAGCCAGCGCGGCGGGACCCCACGGAGGACGTCGGCGAGCACGTCGTCCGGTAGGTCGTGGTCTTGGCGAGCTTGCAGCCGCCGGCGTTCCATCGATGGATCCGGCCAGATTCTCCGACGTGGATCTTGGACGTGCCGCGGCCGGTCCGCACGCGGAGCAGTTAGATGCCAGAACGGAAGAACAATAAGTCGTGTATATGCAGGAAGCCGGCCTAGGAAGAAAAGTAACGAGCCTAGCTAGAGTCCAGTTTGTTGTTATTTTTATTATGTTATTTTTTTTTGCGAAACTATTATGTTTCATTCAGGATTCGTGTGTACTGTGGTTGTTATTTTTATTATTATGTACGATATATATCTATATCTATATCTATATCTATAACTATACCTCTATACCTACACCTACTAATAAAGCAGATATTGCTTCTGCCCGTACGTCACAAAAATCGCCCCCCGAAGTTGCTAGAAATTACCCGCTATGCCACCCGTAGGTGAAGAAAACGATTCGATTTTTCTGCCATCGTTTCCAGAGTTTGTATATAGTTAATATCCAACAACTAGCAGTGACGCAGTAGCAGCGCGGTGGCTCGATGCATTGTCTTCTGCCCTGTAGACCAGGGTTCGAAACCCAGCTTCTACCAATATTTTCCTCCACCTTTTTCTCATGACTTATTCCCACCTACATGGGCCAGCCAGCGGACTTAATACCCTGTTTTTTTTCTTTTTTCTGGTCTTCTCTTTACTCACTTCTGTTTTTGTTTTCTCCTTCTTTAAATCAATTTGAGATTTTCAAGTATCAAAAAGTTGCGAGTTTGAAAAAGCTGTTTGAGAAATTATAAAATGTGTGTGAATTCAAAAAAGTTCAGGAAATCATAAAATTTTCGTGGTTTCAAAAAATGTTACTGATTTTACAAAAATATTTGCAAATTATAAAAATAATTTGGAAAGAAGTGTCGTTAAATAAAATCAAGTTCATGATCTTGATAAAATGATCGTGTATTCAAAACATATTTGTGAATCTGAGTCATCATGAAATCAAAAACTATTCATGCATTTCAATAAATGTTCGTCTAAAAAACAAATGTTTGTGAATTTAAAAAAATGTCTAAATTTAAAAAGAATGTTTGTCGATTCAAAAAACTCTTCCTATTCAGATGTATTTTATATCTAGGATTTGATTAATTTTGGAAATTCTTTATATGTCTTGGGGTTGGCGAGTAGTCCATGGTCGATGAGATTTGTTTTCAAAGTTCAAAACATTCCCTTGCGCGAGACAATGACAAGTGTGTCGTACAGTGACAAGCCCATTTTTTACCACGTTGAATGCATTGCGATCACGTGGATATTGCATCCATCATCAACGAGAGTGAGAAGAAAGATAATTGGCAACATGGTGAGCCATCGTGTTAAAATAGAGGACATTCATATGTCGGATATTGATCAACGTGTAATTTTTTCTTCCGTTGCAACGCACGGGCATATGCATATTTGCCCGACCCGTCGCCTCCATTTCTCCGCTCTGCCTCTGCCGCGCCGAAGGCCTGCCGCCCTCGCCCTCGACGCCGCCCGCCGTCGACCTCGCCCTCGACGCCGCCCGCCGTCGCCCGCGCCCTCGACGCCGCCCGTCGTCGCCCGCCGCCCCCTCTCGCCCACGTACGGCGCCCGCCGCCCCCTTTCGCCCTAGTACGCCGCCCGCGCCGGCCTCCCTCGCCCACCACCGCGCCGCCCCACGCCGGCCTCCCTCGCCGGAGAGGCCTCGCCGCCCTCGCCGGCGGCCGGCCTCGCCGGCGTTGATCGAGAGAGAGAGAGAGAGAGAGAGAGAGAGAGAGCAGAGAGAGAGAGAGCAGAGAGAGAGAGAGAGAGAGAGAGAGAGAGAGCAGAGAGAGAGAGAGAGAGCAGAGAGAGAGAGCAGAGAGAGAGAGAGAGAATTTTGTGATTTTTTTAAAAATAATTGTGAACATTTTAAATAATGCATATTTTCAAATCCATGAACATTTTTACAAATTCGCGTACAATTTTTAAAATTGTGAAATTTATTGAAACTTTGTGAACACTGTTTTAATCAGCGAATAAATTTTGGAATTCATTAATATTTTTTTGTTTTGATGAATTTTTTGTGTCTAATAAAATCAATTTTTTGAAATACACGAATAATTTTTAAATTCACGAATATGTCATGAATCAGTGAAAAAATTAAATACGTGAACTATTCTGAAATCCCTAAACATTTTTTGAATACACAATATGTTTTTATTCCTGTTTTTTCCACAAAATCATCAACATTTTTTGAAAACCTTTTTTTTTTGCAAAATCACAATGTTTTTGTATCCATGAACATTTTATGATTCATTTTTTTGAATTCACATACATTTTATGATTTCTCAAATATCTTTTTTCATTGCTATATTTTGATATACTGAATTGTTTTAAAGATGAAAAGGATAAAAACAGGCCAAACCCTACATATATTCGTCTCCATCCGCATCCCTGGCCAAACCCTAGCCACTCTACTCCAAGCTCTGTTCGGACAATTTGTTTATACGGAGAGGGGCGGCGAGGGGGGCGGCGATGCGCGCGGTGTTTTTTTAGGGATCAAGAGGGGACGGCGAGGGTTATAAATATGGAAGAATGCTGCAGAAGTAATTATTTTCATTCATTTGCGCTCTATATCGATCGGCCTATTTCGTTCATTTCCTAATATCAAGTAACTAATTAATAACTCTCTTGTTCATTTAATTTTCTTTGCCTCGTAGGGTTTGGAGACGGTTCGTAGATACAAAGGTCGGTGAATTCAAAAAAGAGCTAGAATTCAAAATGCTTAGTCCAGAAGCTCGCTTCCGACCACTTCAAGAGGAACTAGCTGGATGGTTCAGCAGGGAAGTCCTCCATCCTAAAGGAGAACACTATTACGAGGACGTAGAACTTTATATGCATTAAATCATGTATGGAAACTTGTTCAAAATTGTATATGGTCATCCGATGATATTGAATATATATTGTATATTCCTCTTGAATTCTTTTTGGTTCTAATTTCAAATTTATTTGAAATTGTACATTCATATGCATGTATGTAGTACCGTAGAATATATGAAACTCCTTCAAAATTAAAATAAAGCACAAAAGAAATAAAACAATACAAATTAAACAGAAAACAGGTTTAAGGGGGGGGGGGGGCTAAAACCCTAAACCTGCGGCGGCCTTTAGTCGCGGTTGGCCAGAAGAACCGCGACTAAAGGTCCTCCGCCCCGACGGCCACCTGGCGCCCACGTGGACGGGCCTTTAGTCGCGGTTCTTAAGCAACCGCGACTAAAGGGGGGGGGGCCTTTAGTCGCGCCCGTTCGGTCGCGGTTGCGCAACCGCGACTAATGGCAGTTGCGAACCGCGACCAAAGGCCCTTTTTCCACCAGTGTAGGCAAAGTAATCGCAGCTTTGTTAGAATGGCTAGTGCCATGATAGGCGATAGCAGTGATTATTGGACGATCGAGTCTGATTAGCTATCTCAAAACAAACAATAAACAAGTGGATCAAAGAATTGCCACATTGTTGGAATGGCTAATGTCATGGTAGCCCAACAAGGAGCAGAAGACAACTTCATCTGATCGGAGTGGCTAGGATTGTGAGATGAAGTTGTCATCCACTATGACAAAGTTGCTAAAAGATTTGTCCCCGTCACTTGGCTGAACTTACGTGGGGTCATGTACCTTGTAAGGTACGATATATTGCAGTGAGAACATAACGATTATCAATAGCACTTGCAATAGCAATATAAAATAAACATAACTAGAATGATACACGAATGCTTCTAGCCTTCTGCGGACGATATTCTTCTATATTATATGTTGCTAGGGAGTTCACCCATCCAGCATCGTGTGTATGGAAAATATTGGTATTCTCGCAGGGGTGTGTGCAATGGCTCAAAACTATCATAATGGGTTGGGCTCATGTTTCCTAAGCATTCAACTCTCGAGCTATTCAAGTGATAAGCGTGTACTGTAGCCCTCCATTCTTTTCCTCGAAAGCTGCTCAAGAAGAGAATCTCCTTGAATGGGTGAAATCCAAGTATTTTGCATAAATTGCGACCCTCTTGAACCACGTCTATATTGTTAACAACGTCATCATTGTCGGAGTCCCATTCGAATTCCTCTTCACCTAGTGCTTTCTTGTTGACTTTCGGAAGTTGACAACGAAAGAACTCATAGTTAATGTCTTGCAAGACCCAGGGACCATGAACTCGCCGATTGAACGCTTGCACAGGCTTAAGGTCGCATTGTCCCTTTAACACCCACTTCATTTCATCACATGATTCATCGAGGATCCAAACCTTAAGGCCATCACTGCGAGTTGATGCAAAGTACACACCCATTTTTGATCTTCCCAGATAACCGAGTGCGTCCAACGACACTTTAATCACACGGTATGTATCATCGGCTAGAGATATCCTGCAAAAATCGATCATTGGCAAATACATTGAAAACATATCCATATAATTAATGCAAGAATCCTTTAATTATGGCACAAATAATTAAGTTTTGGGTGTGTCTAGGATACATCTAGATGTGCTCTAGTTATTGCACATCTAAGTGAGTGAATCAAACATAAAAAGAAAAAGAAAAAAGAAAAAGAAAATATCCACGCTGTCAGGACCCCGACTCAATGCCACATCGATCTAACATGTAACACCTCATATCACTTTGCGGCCTCACCCACGGTATTCCCACGGGTGTCGCCTTACCTTTACCCGGGACCGTTTGCGCCTGTTGGCACACGTATATGACAGTGTCGCTAGTATCCATATGATAAGGAGCCCGGACTGACATGGCTAGTCGTAAACCCAAAGTGGCACAAACTTACAGGGACAGGCATCCGTGACCCAGCATCGAACGTGTCGGTCATCAGCGAGTGAATCCAGGCTGTAGCACTGGGCTAGCAGGACTCCGGTGAACCGGGCTGTAGCGGGCTAACAGGACTCCGGTATTCATCGCGTGACATTTCCCCGAAGGGACAGACACAGGAACGAAGAAGGACACATGCCGGCCAGCCTAAGTGTTTCGGAGCAGTAGCAAGCTACCATGGCTCGGTGGAAACACTAGGAGACATTTCCCGGTAAGAGAGGCTACTAAAGATAAACAACTAGATAGTCAGATCCCACACATACCAAGCATTTCAATAACATACACACAATATGCTCGATATGTGCAATACAACATGGCATCACAAAATGACTCTACGACTCAAGTAGTTTATCCAATAGGCTCCGAGGAGCGAGATATTACAAACATGGGTCTCATGACCCAACATTCAGAGCATACAAATCAAAGCACAAGCGGAAGCTATCATGTCTGAGTACAGACATCTATAAATGAAAAAGGCTGAGAAGCCTGACTATCTACCAGATCCTGCCGAGGGCACAAGATCGTAGCTGAGGTATCAAGCTAAACGTCAAAGTCCACGCGGAACTACTAGCGAGACCGAAGTCTCTCTGCAAAAACATAAAATAGGCAAACGTGAGTACAAATGTACCCAGCAAGACTTACATCAGAACTAACTACATATGCATCATTATCAACAAAGGGGATGGTGGAGTTTAACTGCAGCAAGCCAGCTTTGACTCAGTGGCTAACCTGAACTATGATTGCAAGTAACTCTTCAGGTGGCGCACACGAGTCCACATATTCACCAACCAATACACCACTATGGAACCGCTCCCGTCTCCCTACGAGAACGCCATCCATAGCACTCACGCTTATCTTGCGTATTTTAGAGTATCCACTTTCACTTGTCTATGAACTGATATAAGCAACCCAGAAGTCCTTTTCCGCGGACACGGCTATTCGAATAGATGATGTTAACCCTGCAGGGGTGTACTTCTTCACACACGCTCTCACCACTTACCGCCGTTTACACGACATGTACTCGGCAACCTTCAAGCGGAAGCCCAACGTGGGTGTCGGCCACGGCCTGCCTAAACACTCAAGTCTCTAGTCCAGGTTTATCGCCTATTCGGGTTCCATCCATGAGGAGATCCGGCCGGAGTTTCGCTCACAGCCCCAAACGATGTGAACAGGGTTCCCGTGACACCAAACGGGCGCCCGGTTACCCGGCCACGTGCCTACCGCATCACAGCCCACCCCTACGGTCAGCGCTGCGCACGGCCTCCAGCATACTACAAACACCAGAAACTACTTGCAACTCCTGGACAGAGGACAAGGGTGATTAAGAAGCCGAGAGGGTCCATTGGTTTCGGGCCCAATGCGTGGTAGCAGCTGAATCATGGATCACAAACACAGAACTCAGTTCCTGAGGACGGCTGCAATGAGACAACCCACCATGTACTCCTACATGGCCTCTCACCGCTACCTTTACCAAATCGTGTTCACACACTTAGCTCTCAACAGTAGGACATGTTCACACACCTCTGATTCATCCCGATGAATCAGACCCGACTCAACTCTAAGCAGTAGCAGGCATGACAAACAAACATGAATGAGTAGGCACAACAGGGCTCAAACAACTCCTACTCATGCTAGTGGGTTTCATCTATTTACTGTGGCAATGACAGGTCATGCAAAGGATAAAGGGGTTCAACTACCGCAGCATGTAACAGTTGAATCGGTGTTGTCCTAATGCAGTAAAAGAGAGCAGGAGCGAGAGAGTGGGATTTTATCGGAATGAACAAGGGGGTTTTGCTTGCCTGGCACTTCTGAAGATAACATTGAGTCTTCATCAGTGTCAACGATCACATCATCGGTATCACATCTATCGAGAGGGGACAAATACCGGCAACAAGAAGGGAACACAATCAATGCAATGCACAATATGATGCATGATCATGACATGGCAAAATGAATGTGTTTTGAGCTAATGCAACTAGCAACAGATTAAATGAAGTTGGTTTGAATACAAGATTCAAATTCAAACTCCATATGTGATTATTCAAATGCCATTTAATTGATTTGTGCTAAACAGCAGCTATAAGTTGTTCTAACATGCATGAAAATGGTACAGATGGATTCCTTGAATTTTTCTGATAATTTTTCATATATAATTTATTTAATTTGGAGTTACGGTTGAATTTCTATGATTTTTAGAAGTTTTAGCTATTTTCTGGAATTTCCTGAATAATATAAATCCAGAAATGATTTATGGCGTCAGCACCACGTCACGGTGACATCAGCAGGGTCAACTGGGCGCCCCAGGTCAAACCTGACGTGTGGGGGCCACACGTCAGTGACACAGGACCTAATCCCGGTCAAACCCAGCGCTGACTGGGGTTTGACCAGGGGTGGGGCCCACAGTCAGTGGCCTAGGGGGTTGGTTAGTGCGTCATTAGTGGCTAATGACAGCGCCACGTCACTGGCCACCGGAGTTCGGCCGGCGGCGACCCGAAACGTGGCGGATGTTCGCCGGGACTGCGCTACAGACGGCGGCTGGGCAAGAGAAGGGCACAGGGAGGAGGCCCTCAGTCGCGCGCATCTAGTGGTGGTGGAGGCCGGGTCTATCGTGGCCGGAGCCATCAACGGCGAGCTCCAAGACGGCGGCCGAAGTTCGGCCATGTGCGGGGTTGGGGCTGCGGCGCGCTAGTGGAGGAGCTGATGGTCCAGATGGCATCCGCGGGCCACCAGAAGCACGCTGGTGCCACGGGTTCGAGCAGAGGGGCTCAGGTCAGGAGAGCTACGCGGCCATGGCGGACGGCGGTGCTCGGGAATGTGGGCAGGGGTGCTACGGCACGGGAACGAGCAAAGCGAAGGAGGGGAAAACAGAGTGGAGCTCATGTGGATCCCGTAGAGGTGGACGGCGAGCTCGAGGAAGGCCGAACGGTGACGAATTTGACGACGGCGATCCTCGGCGGCCGGAGATGGGGAAGACGGCGTGGGCGGCGATGCAGGGCATCCGGCGGGGCATGGGTTGGTGGAGAGGAAGAGGGGGTCGAGGCGGAGCCTCTGGGCGCAACGACGAGGCGAGGCAGTGGCTGTGGCCACGGCGACGCTCGTCGGCGGCGGTGGCTCCGTTCGGGTGAGAGGGAGAGAGAGCAGAGGAGAGGATGGGGACGAGAGAGTGAGCGGCGGGTTCCAGGAGGGGTGCGTGGCGTCGCTAGAGGGCTCGGGGAGGAGCAGGAGGTGGCCAGGGGAAGCAGGAGGTGGCCGAGGCCTCTCGGGCGCGCGCCACACCTCGGCTTCTGGCGAGGAGGAAGATGACAGGGGAAGTGGAGATGGGCTGGGCCGTGCTGCTGGGCCAGGTGGGCTACCAGGTGAGCGCCAGGTAAGAGCTTCTGCTCTCTCTCTCTCTTATTTCTATTTAATTCTGTTTTCTATTTTCTGTAGTTTGTTTTGATTTGATTTAAAATATCAAATCATTTTATAAAATCCTGGGAACAATTATGGGTGCTTTCTGAATTATTTCAGTGACCCTTAACAATTTCCAACATTTATTTGAACATTTAAATTATTTATAGTATTTAAATGCCCAAGGTCAAATACAATAGGATTTAATTCAAAAATCCAGAATGGCCTAGAAATATGTGCATCATTGATGGCAGGGGTTTTCACCTTTAACAAAAATAATGAACTTTTCTAAAGGGCATTCTGGGTTTATTGAAAATATTTTTATTTTGATCCTAATTGCATTTTATTTAGTGCTAGGGTTTGTCATCCCCATTTCAAGTTTCATGAATTTTAAACATGATGCATGAGTGCCTTAATGCAACTAATGACAAACAAATTCTAGGGCTGTGACAACTCACCCCCACTAAACAAAAATCTCGTCCCGAGATTCAAGCGTAGGGTAAGGTGAAGGGGGAACGCAAACTAGTATAATCTTCACGATCCAGGGTGCACTTCATAAGAGTGTTGATTCGATCACCATCATTGTCTCGAAGTCTTTCTCTGAGAACTCCAACTAACATGACAAGAAGAGGGAAGGAAAACTCTAGAAGAATTAATCTTCTCAAGGATCGAACAACTCAGGATTAACTCACGGAATGGGACATAGCAACATCTCTCGAGCTGAGACACGAAGCACACATCCATAGGAATGGAGTGAAGCAGATGACGAAGGTTCACTAGGTAGACAACGATTCCACACCTAAGAAGGTGGTAAAAGATTGTCAGCGTAGCGAGGAGTTGAGTTGCCATGATACCACAACGAGGCACCTTAGGGATGGTGACTCGTAGATATATCCCCTTAGGTGGCAAAAAGAATTACTTTTGATTCCGAGATCATTGAAACTCTTTATACCAGCCTAAGGCAATTCTTGAGTGATCGTTTGGAGGGGGTCGGTAGAATGGCATACTCGGACTTGGATGATGTGGATTACCTTGTTGAAGACAACATAATGGATGAATTTGCTTATCACCGGAAATGGAAGAGACCCATGGTAGAATGGCACATTGGCGGTGCAAGCTGGGAACAAAATGCAATGCTGGGAATGATTCTGGTAACTGGGGAAGAACCCAACAATAGAGAGTGAATTCACTATTTGTAAGGTCATAGCATATCCGAGGAAACCGAGAGCATCCCAATTAGTGCCGATGATAACACGTAGCGCTTGTGCGTGCTCTCAAGAACTTGAGCATTTCCACAATCATCAAGATTTTACCAATATCCGTGTCAAGGATCCTAGCAACACAACTCGCTACCATGATGAATGATGATGGATGATGCAGATGCAAAGGAAGATAACACTTTCTCAGATTTCACCCTTGGCGAGCCAAGGAACAAAATCTGGACGATCGACCGGGAGACATTTAGCACTCCGCTTCTAATGTTCTCCTTGATGTGCTAGCGTAACCCATTCATAGATATGGTTTGATATCTAGAACATCAAGTAAAAAGGTCGGACTTCGGGATCTCAAAATCCATAGGGGCAACTAGGGAGTAAATCCTACGAAATCCCTATGGGGAGGTGGCCGACTTCCTCAAACAAGATATTATAACAACAGGTCTTCCGGCTGGGTGTGTTGGCCGCGACATCCACTTTGCCAGTTATTGAGAGACCAATATTATAATTCTTGGGAAATGTTCCAACCATCACATCTGCTTGAGATTCAGATCTGGTTGGTGTCAGGATATCCCAGACTCATCAAGTCTAGAAAGATAAATGAAAGTTTGCAACACAAATCTACGAGATGACGTTGCGGGATTCTCGGGAGATGAACTACGATAGCAAGCTCCAAAACATGAGCTGGTTCTGCTACAAACATGTGAACACGTTGTCCCAGACAAGCATGCCCACATGGTAGTCTTACAATAAAACACTACCGAGTTCTGGTTGGGAACCATCAGCGAGGATATCGAAGTTCTTTCATAAGTCCGGATTAGCTCTTATGAAGATACTCCTTCTCCTTGAACAAATCAGTCAGTGGCTTGGTGTGCTAGGATACACATATGGAATGAAGGTTGCAAGTCTCCAGACCACAGAATACTTCGCACGTGTGCATGACTGACTTACGATGATTCCAGAGGAAGCAACATTGACTTTCTCGAGTCCACGGCGGCAACTTGCATCAGATGCACATGAACTAGAGGAAGTCACTTCTTACATCCGAACATATGCTTCATGAGCTAGCATGAACAAATGCTTCAAAAGTTTCCAACACTAACTTATTGTCCAACAAAATCATGGAGGAGATAAGGATGTTGTCAATGGGCTCAACAACTATTCATCTGGGTTTCCTTGTAAATGGAATTCCATAATTATGTGAACAAGTGATAGCATTGGTCAGACCAAAGATGTAATGGTGTATGCTCGAGGGATCAACCACGAATAAGACAACATTACGAGAATCGTTGGTACTGATTTGATTTGACGATAGCCCACACTCAAATCAAAGGATTGATAAGACAATAGGTCCAGCAACTGATCACAGGGACCAATCGATGAAGATATCATCTTTCTTCAACACACACTACACAAGAATATCCCTTTGGAACGAACTAAGTTAGGCAAGCTTTTATCTTCCAATTCTCCAAGTTGTTGTCTAGCTTAACCAACTAGCTCAGGGATATCTAACACCGATTTTTGGAGAGAAGGTGGTTCACAAGAACCCAACTTGATCACGAGATCAACATAGCGGTCAGGCGACAACCTGGTGATACTTCCGAGAAGAAATTTGGAATATCATGAACCACCGGTATGTTACTAAGCTCGAGAACAATCTTACTTTTCAGGTCAAGATGATATGATCAAATAAGCAAGGATTGGCACTATCCTAACTCACTGATCGGAGAGTGCACCAGAAATAAGGACTAGGTAGCACAATCAACCTTAGGGTGACGATTCAATAATCAACACGCTAAGAATGAGGTTATCGTCCATTTAACTACCAAGCAATGGAGTTGCTAGCAGTATTGATTTCACACGCCATGATTCATTTGTCGGCATTCCGGTTACAATAACATGGAAACCGAGAAATTATCAATGATGATCAGAAGTATTACTGCGTCAAGAATTCATAAGATGGTGTGCAATTCCCATGATATTCCTGATATAAAGATGGTAATACTTCAAGGTAGAACAGACCAGAAGCTGGATTGGCATTTTGATCTGCGGAATACAATTGCTTTGACCCAATCCTAGATATGGATGAGATTCTGGAGTTTGTTTCTCCTATTCATTCTGAAATAGAATGGCTTGGCGGACCACAAGGGTAATAGGCATCGACGAACGAATGCACGCATACTCTTGACTATCAATTGATAGGCGAGGGTCGGAAACAACTAAGATGGGACAACTCAAAAGAACATATGATTTTCTGAGTTGTGGATGCATGGATTAGCATGTCGAACGAAGTTCAACATATTTCTTCCGGATAACCCATGCAGAAAGGTAGAACTGGCAGAGCCACAATATATAATGGAGAACTCATCAAGAATAATCCTGTTGTGATATTTCAGTTCAACGAGGAACTTCTGCCATAAGTAGTTCATGGTATTTGGAAGAAGAAGATACCACGGACTTCAAGGACTATCGCAAAGGTTACTAATATCCTAAAGGCACTAGCAATTACTATCAACATGAAGTAGGTAGAGTGAATCTCGGGTTCAAGAACCCAGGAACAGAATACCTATTACTAAGTAGCACCACGGGATGCTTTCGAGAATGATGGCCAGAATCTTCACACTGGGAACACAAAACATTGCTAGATTACTAGGTGACTCCCTAAAACACCTAGAGTCATAATAATAACTCCAACATAAATGTCAAGGCAATAGAATACCTCAACTCAACAATTAGTGTGATTGAGCTGGCATAAAGGAGCACCGAAACCATAGGGAAAAGGATTTTGCAAATGCATCAGACTATTTAGAAACCTGGGATGACTCGGACAGCATAACGGCTGTAAATGCTCAGAAAAGATTCGAGACATTCACAAAAATGGTGGCATAACCACTCAGAAGCACAATATCAAGGTTTCGAGATCAATAATTAACATACAGAGGTAGAAACTGAACTGAGGCTTAAGTCCAACAATCTATAAGTCTACGGATTAGTAACACGTGATCCTGATAGAAAGAAGAGATAGCCTAGTTCTTAATCCCCGCAGGAAAGATAAGATGACTCAGATCAGAAGGGCATAAGGTATAAGGAGTAAAAAGAGCCTTACGTTCCATCCCACAATCAATTCCCTTATATAACTAAAGAATTTCTAGACTCAACATCGACCAGTTTGGCTTGGTAATCCTACAGGCAGTCAAGCTCTGATACCAATGCTGTCAGGACCCCGACTCAATGCCACATCGATCTAGCATGTAACACCTCATATCACTTTGCGGCCTCACCCACGGTATTCCCACGGGTGTCGCCTTACCTTTACCCGGGACCGTTTGCGCCTTTTGGCACACGTATATGACAGTGTCGCTAGCATCCATATGATAAGGAGCCCGGGCTGACATGGCTAGTCGTAAACCCAAAGTGGCACAAACTTACAGGGACAGGCATCCATGACCCAGCATCGAACGTGTCGGTCATCAGCGAGTGAATCCAGGCTGTAGCACTGGGCTAGCAGGACTCCGGTGAACCGGGCTGTAGCGGGCTAACAGGACTCCGGTATTCATCGCGTGACATTTCCCCGAAGGGACAGACACAGGAACGAAGAAGGACACATGCCGGCCAGCCTAAGTGTTTCGGAGCAGTAGCAAGCTACCATGGCTCGGTGGAAACACTAGGAGACATTTCCCGGTAAGAGAGGCTACTAAAGATAAACAACTAGATAGTCAGATCCCACACATACCAAGCATTTCAATAACATACACACAATATGCTCGATATGTGCAATACAACATGGCATCACAAAATGACTCTACGACTCAAGTAATTTATTCAATAGGCTCCGAGGAGCGAGATATTACAAACATGGGTCTCATGACCCAACATTCAGAGCATACAAATCAAAACACAAGCGGAAGCTATCATGTCTGAGTACAGACATCTATAAATGAAAAAGGCTGAGAAGCCTGACTATCTACCAGATCCTGCCGAGGGCACAAGATCGTAGCTGAGGTATCAAGCTAAACGTCGAAGTCCACGCGGAACTACTAGCGAGACCGAAGTCTCTCTGCAAAAACATAAAATAGGCAAACGTGAGTACAAATGTACCCAGCAAGACTTACATCAGAACTAACTACATATGCATCATTATCAACAAAGGGGATGGTGGAGTTTAACTGCAGCAAGCCAGCTTTGACTCAGTGGCTAACCTAAACTATGATTGCAAGTAACTCTTCAGGTGGCGCACACGAGTCCACATATTCACCAACCAATACACCACTATGGAACCGCTCCCGTCTCCCTACGAGAACGCCATCCATAGCACTCACGCTTATCTTGCGTATTTTAGAGTATCCACTTTCACTTGTCTATGAACTGATATAAGCAACCCAGAAGTCCTTTTCCGCGGACACGGCTATTCGAATAGATGATGTTAACCCTGCAGGGGTGTACTTCTTCACACACGCTCTCACCACTTACCGCCGTTTACACGACATGTACTCGGCAACCTTCAAGCGGAAGCCCAACGTGGGTGTCGGCCACGGCCTGCCTAAACACTCAAGTCTCTAGTCCAGGTTTATCGCCTATTCGGGTTCCATCCATGAGGAGATCCGGCCGGAGTTTCGCTCACAGCCCCAAACGATGTGAACAGGGTTCCGAGACACCAAACGGGCGCCCGGTTACCCGGCCACGTGCCTACCGCATCACAGCCCACCCCTACGGTCAGCGCTGCGCACGGCCTCCAGCATACTACAAACACCAGAAACTACTTGCAACTCCTGGACAGAGGACAAGGGTGATTAAGAAGCCGAGAGGGTCCATTGGTTTCGGGCCCAATGCGTGGTAGTAGCTGAATCATGGATCACAAACACAGAACTCAGTTCCTGAGGACGGCTGCAATGAGACAACCCACCATGTACTCCTACATGGCCTCTCACCGCTACCTTTACCAAATCGTGTTCACACACTTAGCTCACAACAGTAGGACATGTTCACACACCTCTGATTCATCCCCGATGAATCAGACCTGACTCAACTCTAAGCAGTAGCAGGCATGACAAACAAACATGAATGAGTAGGCACAACAGGGCTCAAACAACTCCTACTCATGCTAGTGGGTTTCATCTATTTACTGTGGCAATGACAGGTCATGCAAAGGATAAAGGGGTTCAGCTACCGCAGCATGTAACAGTTGAATCGGTGTTGTCCTAATGCAGTAAAAGAGAGCAGGAGCGAGAGAGTGGGATTTTATCGGAATGAACAAGGGGGTTTTGCTTGCCTGGCACTTCTGAAGATAACATTGAGTCTTCATCAGTGTCAACGATCACATCATCGGTATCACGTCTATCGAGAGGGGACAATACCGGCAACAAGAAGGGAACACAATCAATGCAATGCACAATATGATGCATGATCATGACATGGCAAAATGAATGTGTTTTGAGCTAATGCAACTAGCAACAGATTAAATGAAGTTGGTTTGAATACAAGATTCAAATTAAACTCCATATGTGATTATTCAAATGACATTTAATTGATTTGTGCTAAACAGCAGCTATAAGTTGTTCTAACATGCATGAAAATGGTACAGATGGATTCCTTGAATTTTTCTGATAATTTTTCATATATAATTTATTTAATTTGGAGTTACGGTTGAATTTTCTATGATTTATTGAAGTTTTAGCTATTTTCTGGAATTTCCTGAATAATAATAAATCCAGAAATGATTTATGGCGTCAGCACCACGTCACGGTGACATCAGCAGGGTCAACTGGGTGCCCCAGGTCAAACCTGACGTGTGGGGGCCACACGTCAGTGACACAGGACCTAATCCCGGTCAAACCCAGCGCTGACTGGGGTTTGACCAGGGGTGGGGCCCACAGTCAGTGGCCTAGGGGGTTGGTTAGTGCGTCATTAGTGGCTAATGACAGCGCCACGTCACTGGCCACCGGAGTTCGGCCGGCGGCGACCCGAAACGTGGCGGATGTTCGCCGGGACTGCGCTACAGACGGCGGCTGGGCAAGAGAAGGGCACAGGGAGGAGGCCCTCACTCGCGCGCATCTAGTGGTGGTGGAGGCCGGGTCTATCGTGGCCGGAGCCATCAACGGCGAGCTCCAAGACGACGGCCGGAGTTCGGCCATGTGCGGGGTTGGGGCTGCGGCGCGCTAGGGGAGGAGCTGATGGTCCAGATGGCATCCGCGGGCCACCAGAAGCACGCTGGTGCCACGGGTTCGAGCAGAGGGGCTCAGGTCAGGAGAGCTACGCGGCCATGGCGGACGGCGGTGCTCGGGAATGTGGGCGGGGGTGCTACGGCACGGGAACGAGCAAAACGAAGGAGGGGAAACAGAGTGGAGCTCACGTGGATCCCGTAGAGGTGGACGGCGAGCTCGGGGAAGGCCGAACGGCGACGAATTTGACGACGGCGATCCTCGGCGGCCGGAGATGGGGAAGACGGCGTGGGCGGCGATGCAGGGCGTCCGGCGGGGCATGGGTTGGTGGAGAGGAAGAGGGGGTCGAGGCGGAGCCTCTGGGCGCAACGACGAGGCGAGGCAGTGGCTGTGGCCACGGCGACGCTCGTCGGCGGCGGTGGCTCCGTTCGGGTGAGAGGGAGAGAGAGCAGAGGAGAGGATGGGGACGAGAGAGTGAGCGGCGGGTTCCAGGAGGGGTGCGTGGCGTCGCTAGAGGGCTCGGGGAGGAGCAGGAGGTGGCCAGGGGAAGCAGGAGGTGGCCGAGGCCTCTCGGGCGCGCGCCACGCCTCGGGCCTTCTGGCGAGGAGGAAGACGACAGGGGAAGTGGAGATGGGCTGGGCCGTGCTGCTGGGCCAGGTGGGCTACCAGGTGAGCGCCAGGTAAGATCTTCTGCTCTCTCTCTCTCTTATTTCTATTTAATTCTGTTTTCTATTTTCTGTAGTTTGTTTTGATTTGATTTAAAATATCAAATCATTTTATAAAATTCTGGGAACAATTATGGGTGCTTTTTGAATTATTTCAGTGACCCTTAACAATTTCCAACATTTATTTGAACATTTAAATTATTTATAGTATTTAAATGCCCAAGGTCAAATACAATAGGATTTAATTCAAAAATCCAGAATGGCCTAGAAATATGTGCATCATTGATGGCAGGGGTTTTCACCTTTAACAAAAATAATGAACTTTTCTAAAGGGCATTCTGGGTTTATTGAAAATATTTTTATTTTGATCCTAATTGCATTTTATTTAGTGCTAGGGTTTGTCATCCCCATTTCAAGTTTCATGAATTTTAAATATGATGCATGAGTGCCTTAATGCAACTAATGACAAACAAATTCTAGGGCTGTGACACACACGAATCTCGACGTAAATTCAATAACATAAAACTTAGATGTGTGATACTTATGGCACATCTAGATGTGCTTTAGCAAAACTATTAAGTTTTTGGCATATTAAACTAGTAACTGATCCTGTAGACCGAGTAGATACCTCATGACAAAGATAGTTTGGCAGTACACATAAAGTGCTGGTCGACCATGGACGCCACCACAATTGGGCCAGCCGTGACGCATCTCAGCAATAGACCCCACCATAGCACCTTCTCTAGCGAAAGACATCCGTTCCCAATGACCCGACCTTGACGAGAAGACATTCATGATGCATGTGGATGGCGGCCATTCGGATTTCTCCACAAAGGGGTCTACTTGGGCAGTACCGCGGTTGGCCATACCATTGTAGACACTCGTCTCATGCAAATAAGGGATGCTGAACACCTGGTAGTGAGGCGATATGGTAGGATCAAAGGCTAGATACCTATCGAAACCATGGGCGATCCCCATGGGGTCAAGGTCTGGACTAGGAGGCAGAGGATCCCAGCGCTGCGTGGCAGGGTTAACCACGTAGTTGCTGAGCAAGAGGAGGCCATTTTAGTGGTCTGGCATGAAGTAGTCTTCATCGAAACCATCACCTATCTCAGTGGAGGGGGAGACGACCGGAGGCATGAAGTCGAGCTTGGTGTTAACCGGGGAAGAGGAGGGGCGGGCGAAGAACTCCGGGAACGCGTGCTCCTCAAACTGGATGAAGATACCGGCAAGCGAGAGCGGGAGCAGGCCGGCGTGGAGGAGGTGGCGGTCGTCCATGACGCGGCGAGCCAGCGAGGCCGGAGACTCGGAGGACGTCGGCCAGCACGTCGTCGGGTAGGTCGTGGTCTTCGCGAGCTTTCAGCCGCTGGCGTTCCATCGACCGAGTTTGGATGTGCCGGCCAGTAGTACGTACGTATGCGGAAGGCGGAACAGCTGGATGCATAGACGGAAGAACAATGCATCGTATATACGCAGGAAACCCTGTACCGTGCGTAAACACAACAAAGAGAAGTAAAGAACCTAGAGTCCAGTTTCTTAAATGTTTCAGAATTGCCCTCCCATTGTTTTGTTAATCAGTTTTGCTATTCATGTAACTAGTTAATTTGCATCTGAAATTATTTTGTTCAGTCCACTAGTGCAGAACTGGGCAATAGCACCGGTTCGCTTTAGTGTCGGTTTGGTAACCGGTGCTAAAGTGTAGGCACTAAAGCCCCCCCCCCCCCTTAGTACCGGTTCAGCACGAACCGGTGCTAAAGGGCAACCATGTGGCACGAGCCAGCTTCGGGGGCAGGGAGCCCTTTAGTACCGGTTGGTGTCACCAACCGGTATTAAAAGGTTGGGGGGTTTTGAGTTTATGATTTCTTTTTCATTTAATTTTGTGTTTTTCATTTAATTATTTTTCGTTTGCTGGTATTTTACGATACTACATATTGTACACGTTATGCATATATATAAATAGAATTTCTAGTAAAACCGATCATTATATATATATATACACATGTATATATATATACATATATATGTATATATATATACATGTGTGTGTCTATATATATATATATATATATATATATATATATATATATATATATATAGGGAAAATCCATCCTACCACCCGGTGGTAGTTACCCCACATATCTCATATACTACCATGTGGTACTATATATACTATTTTATTATTTTAAATATGTTCATATAATATATCTAAGATATTTCAAAGCAAGTTACATGAAAAAATTGCATATAAGCCCATTGTTTTTGTTATATTTATGAAATACGTACATATTTATACGTAAAAAAGAGCATACTCAAAAAATGGTACATACTACCTAAAAATTTGTACATATACTACCTAATCATTGTTATATACTACATACTACACGTACATACTCTCGGTTTCGACAGATACTACATACAACATACAAAACACAAGTGGTGGTAACTACCACTGCTTGTAGGAAACAATTGTATAGGGTCGCGCTATTCGTCACTCTAGGTGAGGAATAGTTATTCTTCACCCCCTCTATTTTACCATCAATGCATCGTAATTTTACGTTCCGTAAGTTTTGTATTATTTTCGACGAAAAAAGGGACAATAAGAAAATACACAATCACCATAAAAAATATTTTATGTTATGTAAAATTACGAACGTAAAAATATAGTCTAAAATACACATAAATTGCAAATTTTCTTGTCTTATGACCTATATTTTTATTTTCTTATGTCAAATTTTACGTAGTGAATCAATAAAAATGTAACTATTTGAATTCGAAACGTAATTTAATTATGAAATGATCGTAAGATTACCTCGGGTGAAGAATAAATTATTCTACACCCTGGGTGATGAATAGTAACACTTATATATATATTGATTCTAGGTGATATATATATATATATATATATATATATATATATATATATATATATATATATATATATATATATAGTGTCTTCGGAGCCAGTGGCATTAGCCTAGCTAATTGGTGCCTTCGGAGCACGATAACAATTAGAAGTGGTTCATGGGGGCGGTAGCGGGTAATAGTATTCTCCTTTGGGATCTATGACCTGGTCGAGCAAAAATCCCGCAATTTCCTATTGAATTGCTTCTATGCGGTCCTGTGCTAGGAGCTTCTCCCGCACCACTTTGAACTGTTAAGAAGGAGATCAATATGCATGTGTATTAGTTATGTGACTAGATATCGATAATGGTATAAAAATTGTGAATAGTGTTCTGACAATCGATATCGTACCCACTCCTGTCTTTGAGATTTGCTCCTTTCGGACGCCATCATGCGAATGTTCTCGCAAACGTAGTATGCACATAGATCATGTTGGGGAAATTAGTAATTTCAAAAAATTTCCTACGCACACGCAAGATCATGGTGTTGGGGAACGTAGCATAAATTCAAAATTTTTCTACGTGTCACCAAGATCTATCTATGGAGTCATCTAGCAACGAGGGAGGAGTGGATCTACATACCCTTGTAGATCGCGCGCGGAAGCGTTCAAGAGAACGGGGTTGATGGAGTCGTACTCGTCGTGATCCAAATCACCGATGATCCTAGCGC